>NW_024039587.1:165000-402500 GCF_016077235.1 Cyprinodon tularosa
CGGCCCACGCTGTTGGCTCTCCTCTGATATTTCATGTGTTAATGTAACTTGGTTTCTCTGATATAGGAGTCTCGAGCAGTCCTCGATGCAGTGGACAACATTCAAAATGCTATTCAGCTCCAGTTTGCTGTTCTGTGTTTGGGATAAACAAGTATTTCTCTGTGTTAGATTTAAAATGGATGGGTATGTTGTCTTTTGAAAAAAAAATTCTTCTTTGTCTCTCAGAAACTCCTGACGTATATCTGTTTTCTCCTTTGTAGGATGCAGTGTTAATGTGTACAAGTTTTGTTGGACAACTTTATGTCCAGATTTGGTAACTAGATGCTTGGAGTTATCTCCTGATGTGTTCAAATCCCTTTTTGAACACATTGTACTTTGAAACAAATGTGCAATACTTCACAGTTCTGATAACCAACAGTTTGTGTTCCAGTGGGTGATATGAATAATAAAAATGCATAGGTTTATTGATATATATATATATTGTTTGTGTTAGTTTTTTGGTAAGCCTCAGTATTGAAACACCCATCTTCCTTAATGTGCAAACCACAGTCCAGAAAAGGGAACATGTTGTTCTGATAACAACGTGAGAATGACTGGAATTAACAATAGGATAGACAGAAAAGAAGAGCAACCTGCTGTTGTTTTTTGATTAAAAAAAAAATTATACTGCTCGACTTATTTCAATAAATGGAAAGTGGTGAAAAATGTCTTACTTGAAAATAATGCAAGTAATCAAGATCAAATAAAAATGAACAGTGATTATTTGTATTGCTCAGCAAAATAATTGCATTTAGTCAACTATAAGTGGTGTAGGTAACCTGCTGAAATTAAAATGGATTATCAGAAGGGAGAAGAAAGGGGATTTAAATGATTGCTGCTGGTGTCAAATAGGCTGCTTTTAAAAAACATACCATATCTGGCCTGAGAAAAGAACAAATGAAGTGAGTGGTAGTTGTATGGAGGATGATACCTTTTGTATGTCAGAGGTCAGAGACAAATTTGGGATCTGTTTTTAATATGCACATAACTATTCATTACAACAATGGAATTGAGGATAGGTTCACAACACATCAAACTTTGAAACAGATGAGCTACAATCAATGTCAGCTAAGATCATGTAATTGAAGTATCAAATGATTGGGGCTCACCAGATTTGGATGATAAGAGTTTGGAGAAATACTGGCTGGTCTGAATATACTTGATATGAACATAAAGTATATTCAGCTACTGAAACATTAGGATATTACAGTCAGAATTTGGTAGAAGAACATTAAACGGTAATGCCCTCCTGCTTTGTAACAATGATTCAGGGAGGTTGCGGTGTGACGTTTTTTTTGCACCTTTTGTGGTCCTTAGTACCAAACAGCATCAAATGAGCTTACGCAAGTATTGCTGCTGATAATGTCTCCACTTTTTTTTTAAGACAAAGCACCCCCATATTTTTACTGGGATCTTACCCTATGTCACATAGAGCTTAAGGTATTTTAAACTTGATAAGAAAGTCATTGGTACATCATTAAAGCAATAATGCAATCGTGGACAAAACCTCTTACAACAGTTTCTAACACCTTGTAGGATCTATGTTATAAGAGTGTTCCAGTGGCTCCAACAGATGGTTCTGAATGTTTTCCAACTATTTTCCATTCATTGTGTTGGGACATAAACCATGATAATAACTTTGGACATTGAGAACCAATGTCCATGCTTCATCTTAACATGTTCACTGGAGAAGAAGATGCAGTGTTATTCATTAAAAGGCTGTGAGACCTCTCTTCTCTGCTCTGCAATCCCCTTCTCAGCCGACTTGCTTTACAGAACACCTCCCACAGAGGTGTGCCTTGCCCCCCCCACAGAGCTGAGAATAGTAGAAACTACAGCAAACCAGATTTCTCTCTCTTTCCATAAAGCTGACACCACCATAGAGACCCAGGCTCAAGACCGAGATCTCCAGAATGACCAAGGCTAAGTCATGATGGTTAAACCTTCAGAAGCAACTTTTCTGCAACACAATTCTGAGTTTCAGAACTCACAGAATGTGAAACTCTCCCAAAGAAGCCATTCCCTAGGTGTGAGGTGCATGGGACAAAGGAAACCCCCTTTGAGCCTGTAATGCTAAGCTGCTACTACTGAAGGAAACTCAAACCTTTCAAACAGACACTGGAAAAGGTATAAGGTCTGGCAAAGTTGGGGACAGATTCTAGTTAAAGAATATGTCTTTTGATGATTTTGATCATTGTATGCGTTTACTGATGAGTAAATACAAAGCTAACAGGATGGATTGCATGGTATGCTGTTCTACAGTAATATGTTTTGAGCTGTTGTTGAAGCTTGGACAAGCTTTATTTCACTAAGGGTTTAAAAACTGATATAACATTAGTGTTGATGTATTTTTTGATACTCACTACATTTCCATTAGCAAATTATGACCAAAAGTAAATTAATGGAATCCTCATGTCTATTCGCTGCTAGATATTTAAAAGAGGGTAAAGAATCATTTAAAGGTTATCAGTTCCTGATTAGGCAAATAATTTAATAAAACATTATTTGGCCAAGTACATGTTTATTCACCTCATGGATTTACATAATGAACTGGTTAGAAAACATTCCAGTCGCTCTAAATTAGTGAAAAGCTAATTTGATCACATCCCAAATTCTTCCAGATAAATTTTGGTTCTCAAAGACAAGATCCATACTAAATTGTGATATGGTTTTCAATCATGTTTTCCCTTCTTCTTTGTACATAGTACAGTAGCTTAGTTTAGTTGAGTTTCACTAGTTTTTAGTCAAAAGTTTTTAACTGAAATATGTTTGACTTGGAGCTGAATGATTTTTATTAAAATCATATTTTGATTGGAAGTTGTGGTGAATTTATTCTATATATGTGCAGAATTATCTTTTTGACCACGATTTAAGCTTGATTCACAATTTCATGTTTTATTCTAACACACAGTCAGTAGGGCGTGTGTTCATAAACAGTATATGATAGTCCAAATAATATCCGATTAACTAAGATATTTAACATCCCTACTGGGACGGGCAATAAACATCTTAAAGTATCACAACAATTGCTTAGAGTACTTGCTTACACTGAAGGAATGGACAGACGCAGAGTGTTTTTCTTTATATCTCTTCAAGTCAAGCACCAGGTGTTTAGAAGCAAATGTTTTTTTTTACTGCCTAGAAAGGACAGTTTTAACATACAAAGTTGAAAACGATAGCCATTTAGCAGAACAGTGACTCTTATTCACTTATAAATACGGCTAAAACAAATAAAGGGAGCATGTAAACAACACAGCATCAAAGTTCTGTCAGTAAGAACGCTTCCATCATTCATGGAGGCCACTTTTCTAGCTTCTTCCCACAGTTAGTTGTGCTGCAATGCCAAAGCTATCTTGAATAAAAAATATACCGTATTTTCTGGACTATAAGCTGCTACTTTTTTCCCAAGTTTTGAAACATGCGGTATATAAGGGGTGGCTTTTCTGTGGATTTTTCCAAACTGCCAAAGGGGGATGTCAAAGTTGGAATTAATAAATAAAGGGCTAATTTTCATTTATCCAAAAACATGCTATCACCAGGCACAACGGAGAACAAATGTCCCGAATCACACATTTTGCCAATTAATTGCCGCATTAAAGCTGGCAACCCAATTAAGAGACATCTTTCAATAGAAGCTCTTACATTTTCTAGACAATGCAAAAGTTAATATTTTATTAGCATGTTTCCTTTAAATGTATTTTTAACCACTTCTCATGTATAGTTAGTTTTCTTTTATCAGATCTGAATGCTATGTTTAATATTTCTGAGATTTTTGAGTGTGTTCTATTTAACTTATGTGTGTTTTTACTTTGCTCTTACCTTTTTAAAACCTTGTGTACTTAAACTACTTGGTATGCGTTAGCAAAATTTAATTGTTTCCACATGCAGCCAACAAGTAGATAAATATTAGTTATTTTAATCACCTGGATTAAAGTGCTTTTTATACATTAGTTTATTAAAATTCCAATGAATTTCATTTCCAAAGCCTGCATCTTTAATCTTGCTTCACTGATGCATATAAGCAACACTTGCACACCTGCAGAACTTGGCTTTTAGTTCCTGGCTCATTTAACAGAAGGTCCTACAAGATGCTGGCAGAACAAAAACAAACAAAAATAAAAATAGAAAATAACATGCTGTAGTTACTTGCAAACAAAGGCAATGCTGTATTTTAGACAAATAAATACAAATACATTAAGGCAGTGAGGTAAGACTAATGTAAGAATGCCGGATGGCTAAGTGCTTTGATGGATGGCTTCATGGATTATCGCCTCAAACATATTTCACACACAGTGATTTATGGGCCCAAAGCTGACAGATAGACTAATGATTTAAACAAGCTCCTTAATTAAACCTCAATTTGGAATGTATATCATTTTCTTCATATTCCTTAAAATTGAATATAATTTTTTTTAAGATTCCAGATATTTTTCTTTGTCGTCCATGTTGCTCAGATAATTTCAAGTTTATAAAATCCAAAAGAAATTACAAATTGTCGTATTTCACTGACAGAAGGGGTTCTTGCATTTTGAAATAGAGATAAGAAAATGTGTCAAAGAAAATAGCTTTTTAAATGCTGATTTTGTTTATAAAGGATCATTAAAGGGTTACATTTTACAGAACTTTATCTCCAAACATTCTAATTCACATTTCAAATTTTTTGAATCTTTTACTTGCATTCGACTGAAAATAAATCATCCTTTTCTCCATTTTACAAAGTTTTTGAAGGGCACTCAGAAGACAACTGCATGAGCAGATAATGCTTAACCCCACAACGTTCCATCTATATTTACTATTCATTGCCATTTCAATCCACAAACAGTTTTTGCTTTTCCATGAAGTGTGTTTTTCATTTAAGGCCATCCCTTTATGCAGTCCTTCACATTACTTTACTCTGAATTCTCTTCTGGCTCAGAGCTAGTTCTAAGGCAAATTTGCTAAGACAGAAATGAACAATCAATAGAGGAGAATAGGAAATGAGCATACAACAGAGGCTGAACTTAATTTGACAAGAAAGCATTGAAGCTGCCAGGGGCTATGTCGATACAAAGCTACACAATCCTAGTCTAAGAGAGACTTTAAGTTTGTACAAGAGTATTTAAACATATCTGTCCTGTAAATGGAACAAGGATTTAGTATTTGAGGAATACAATCTTGAAATAAGATATGGTTTCTATCTTTTATTTTTTTGTCCTTGAGTCAGTACTTTTCTCTCGGTGGGATAGCTGGGTCAATAAAGATCAACAATGCCATAAATTAAAGCGGAACATTTATTTAATAAAAATATTATATTATGACTTCTTGATGCTGAACACCTGTTTAGAGAGGTTTAGACTGATTGTTTAAGTAGTTTGAAGCTAAATTTAATTTGATTTCAGCCAAAAAATGTATTAATTCAATGACTAAAGAAATCTAACATTCCAAGATTGATTACGGTAAAATAGGTGGATATTACCTTCGACAAGTGGGTTATGTTTTTTGGGAGAGTTTTTGTGTTTGTCTGCGTAAAGGATCATTTAAAAAGTTATAGGTGGATTTAAATTTTTTTGAAGATGATCCAGATTATAATCTAGATACAAGAATTTTTTTTAAAGATTACGCAACATTGTTAATACAATTCAATTCAATTCAGTTTATTTATAAAGCGCCAAATTCACAACACATCTCATCTCAAAGGCATTTACAGTTCAACCAGATCATACAGTCAAATTGATTCAAAGTTTTCAATCTAAGGAAAACCAGTTGATTGCATTGACTCAAATACAATCCCTCACACTAAGCATGCTTGTAGCGACAGTGGAGAGAATAAACTCCCTTTTAACAGGAAGAAACCTCCAGCAGAACCAGGCTCAGTGTGAGCGGCCATCTGCTGAGGCAGACTGGGGTTCAAGGAGACAGAAGCAGAGATAGATGGGATATTCAGCAAAACAAACAGTTCCCCACTAAACCTGAGGGTGGCAGTGATAACTATTAACAGTCTCAGCATTGGACTCCGAAAGTCCATTTTACTGAAGTATTTTACTGGAGACAAAAAACAAACAAAAAGGGAATATTGTTAGTTTGTTAGCAGACTCAATTGAAAATTTATGAACAGATTTTATCAAAATTTTAAACCAGAGGCTTGCCTCATGCCAAGCAACACTTATTTTAAATCTGGTAATGATTCAGAAGATGTGCAAGTTTTAGCAATAGGTGTAGGTCACGGTTTCGGACAAAATTTGCTGCTTGGCGGAGGTCTGTACTCTTCCAGTGCTTTTCTACTTAATATTCATATTCAAGCATAATTTTTTTCATTACATGACTTCCTCTGCAGCTATCAAGTTCTGCATAAGCCTTTTAATCATTAATGCAATTGTTCCAGCTTGTGGCTGTAAGGGGATACAAAAAACACACAGGGCGATGGGTAAGGATCAGGACGGTGAACAGCTGATGTACATCTTTAATCAAATACACAGCATTTTGTCTTGAAGGCAACATCTACTATGTGTGCTTTGAGGAAAAACCTAAATTTAGTAGTTTCATAAGGTGTTAGCCATAGTAATGGTGCATAAAATATTTCTTTTTCAGCCTTTGAACACACATGAACTTGAAGGACTGTTTAATATGTCTGTCTAAGCTTCAGGCTATAATGACATCAAATCTTTGTGATATACTTTATAATAATTAGCACAGTGTTTATGGGGAAGTTTGGACATAGATCAGCGCAACATTTATAGGGTCGAACTCTGATGCAGGAAAAAAACTCATGGCCCACACTTTTTTTTTACACTTTCCACAGATCAAAAGCGTTCAGAAATCAACCCTGCAGGGACTTTCAGGAGGGAGGGAGAGTATTTTTTTTATGGAACCTTAAACAAAAAGATTTTTTATTTGCAACATTCTAAACATTTGTTGTTTGGTGAATGCTGGCAGCATTTTGTTAAATTCATCAAAAGTTTACATCAGCCTCTTAAAATCCAACAGTTACAGGTGAATAAAGTGTAGCGGCATATTAAATTAGAATTTTTAAAATAAAGCATCTGCTTCCTACCTTTGAAGAGGTCCTGAACTCATTTTATAGGTCTAACCTTCATTTGCTGGTATTCCATATTTCCGTTAGGGTCCACGGATTAAAAGTAATCCAGCATATTCATTATAAAAACAGCTCATGATGAGAAAAATCATCTCATAATGTTAGTTTTTTGCCATCACAAAATTCTGCTTGTCAGAGCTAATGTTAACCATCTTGCTAATAAAGCTTACTTCACATAACATGTAATTTCGATGATTGATGTGTTCATTTTAACTGCTTTCTAACCTAAGAAAACAAAATCAATTTCTGTTCATATTTGACACCCGGACAGCTCCTGACATATAGCGAGCGCTCTCTATCTGCTATGGCCTTGCCCACAGAGTCCCTCATAAAGACCTTCTGTTATTGGTTAAGACCACAAGTAATTTTTGGCTTTGTACCCATCTAAACAGCTTTCAAACAAGGGTAAGTATGGCTGATTTGATTAATGCAGACCTTATATATAACCTTTCGTAACTGCCTACAGGCGCCTGGGAGACTGGATCATTGCGCATTAATAGATCATTAGATTGAAATGTTAAGTAAATGGAAAGATATTTTCTTCAAAAATGTGTTATGGCCATCAAAATGCTTCATTGTGATCGCAAGGGTCAATTTGTTGTCTAAAAAACAATAAGCGCAGTTTGGCATAATTTGAGATATTTGGAGATAATTTGCTGTGGAGATGCTGGTGACAAGAAAAGATAAAAGTCCCATAGCTCTGACACCTTTATTCCTTGAGGTCTGAATTTCTTTCAGGTTGTGGTCGAGATGATGCAGCAAAACTAATACAATGACAGATGCCTGCTATTATGTATGTATTTTCTACTGCTATTCAAAAAATATATTTTATTTTCAAGAAGAAATGAAAAACAATGGTCCTGTTTGAACTGATGAGTTAGGCTGTGTTTTACACAGTATTTTCATTTATATTTTCAGAAACTAGCAGTTGTTAGCTTTTAAATTATGTTTCACACATGTAATTTAGCCTTACAGTCCTATAGTTATGTGTTCTTCATTTTACTTAAAAGAGGTGAATGTTCTGCAGTTCATGGTTTCTTTAAAATGACATAATAGCAGATTTTCTGTTTGTGTGTTTTTTATTTTTAGGCAACATTTAATCCCATCTGCCCATTCTGAAGAGTTTAACTGAGTCGGTATTCAAATACACTCATGTAAGTCAACATCAATGGAAATATTTAACTGATAGAGAGGTTCAACTCTGTGTTCACCAAGAAGATGGAAAGCCTTTATACATAGACATTAAGATTACA
Source organism: Cyprinodon tularosa (assembly GCF_016077235.1). Classification (NCBI taxonomy): domain Eukaryota; kingdom Metazoa; phylum Chordata; class Actinopteri; order Cyprinodontiformes; family Cyprinodontidae; genus Cyprinodon; species Cyprinodon tularosa. The sequence goes on from NW_024039587.1 coordinate 173,365, forward strand.
GCAGAGCTGCCCAGAAATACTGATCCAATTATGCCAATTGTAAATTAATAGAACCCAAAGCCATCATGTAGGCTTTCATTAAACATTTGTATATTATTTCAAAGTCCATCTCAAACTGTTTTTTATTGAGTTTTAGAGCTTAAACTCCATCAAACTGTCATTGTGTTTGTGGGTTGTCAATAGTCATTTGGAGCCAAGCTCTGCTTTTATTTCTCTCCTCTTTTGACTGAGAATAAGGGCACTTGACACAATGTAGTCAGGCAAGTGGTGTTCTTTTGGGTACTGCCAAACGAAGGCTCGTCCATTATGTTGCCAGAGAGAGTCATCTGATCCGTCGATCCAAAGAACAAGACTGGACCCTTGAGCTGCGCCGGCATGTTAAGCTTTCCTCTAAGATCCAACCCTACATCCAGACAGCAACAGCAGCCAAAAACTTTCCTGCTTTATAAAGATCTATTTAAAGCAGAACACCACTTTTCATGAATAATATGAAGGCATTGACATATGTGACTAATATACAATATATTAAATCACTAAATTATTACTGATATATATTAATCCTGATAGTTCACTCAGCAAATGTGAATTATTCAGTGGTCATTATTCACATTGTGCTGAATCACAGCCTTGACACAATTTAGATTTGCTCTCGACTTCTATTGCAGTGCATTTAAGATTTCTCATTTAGTTTTATCAGTACATTCCTCTTTTCACTGGACAGCCTTTTTTATGTTGGCATGTCTTTTATGCCCAACTCTTGAGCAAACACATTCTTGCACAGCTTAAACCCAATCAAGGGAAGGATATTGAATGTGGAGCGACAGTACAGACAAAAAGCAGGTGACAAAGGTAAGTGGGAGAGGATGGGAGGAAAATTGGATTCACGTAAAAGAAAAGACAAAAAGGGGTGGTAAATGAAAATGGAAGCAAGAAATGAAGACATAAATCATAAAAGGAAGGTTGGTAGAGAAAATAGAGAAGCAGATTGGAGTGTGGGAGTGATATTGGGGAGCAGAATTGTTCCTTATTACTTCTTACAAGAGAATGCATGCATTTGCATATGTGCATGGAGAAAGTGTTAATGTACACTTGTATCCAGATGAGTTCTGAAACAGAAGGGCACTGATATTCACATATGCTTGCCATTTAAACATATTTTTGCACAAATGCCTGCATTTTCTTGCCAAATACTGACTGGTCTTTGGATAATGACATTTTTTCTGCAAGTCATGTTTCCATGGGTTTAGTTAATTTATAAAGAACAAAACCTGGGTCTTAGTTTCAAGATAAAATAAGTTCAAAATGCTTCAAGCAAAAGTGCATTTAGTAATCTTACATACCCCCTTTGGCAGATCCTTAATCCATTGCGAAAGCAGTCATACCCCTCCAGGTTTTTTTTTTTACATGTTGTCAAGAATGCAGTTCAATAAATATTTTGAAATTTTGTGCTGGACGATACCCTACAGCCCCCTTTCTTGTTTGGTTCTTCCTTTGTAGCCCCTTGTAGTGCTATGCTTTTATCCAGCTAATAAAAAGCATGCTCACAGCAAGATGCCATCACCTCCATGTTTTGATGCCGGGGAATGGTTTTACAGAATGATGCAGTGTTGGCTTTCTGTCACACTTTGCTTTGTTGTTTTTTTTTAGGCCAGAAAGTTCAATTTAGGGGATCATTTACTCAGAGAACTTCCTTCCAGGTGCAAAACATGCAGTAGAGGAGCCGAGCTTTTAATATTCAAAGGTTTGGATATGGTTTTATAACCCAACTGTATCTTTTACATTTATCTTCACAAGTTTTTCCCCGACCTGGCTGTAGTGTTCCTTTATCTTCATGATACATATGGTTTACTCATGTTCTCCAATTAGCTTCTGAGATATTCATAGAAAAGCTGTGACCCTATTTTTACCAGGACTAATTTACACAAAGCTGGAGTCTTTTTAGCAAATTACTTTTTAGGGCTTATCAGTTGCAGAGGGATTGTGTTAGTGGTGTCAATGTCAAGGGTGTAAACATACACGTTTTACACCTGAAAGTTTATATCTCAGTGATTAATCTGTTTTCTTTTACCTCAAAATTATACACTAATTTGTGCTGGTATACCACACTACCATCAAAAATCATTTACGTAGGCTGATGAAAAAAAGAAAAAGAAGGACATCTCTTGAAATTCCTACTGTCCCTAGCAGTTTTGTCAGTAATGCTTTAGCAAAGTAATGCATTCCGATTTTATATAATGTTTGGCAGTGACGGAGTAAAATAACTCATTGCAAACTACATTTTGGTTATATTATTACAGTTACGGTAATGGGTAAAGCGTTGCAATCTGAGTTGAACAAACCACGGCGAACAGTATCTAATAAAGAGGGGAAGCAGACTGTCTTGGTTTGTTGTTTTACTGGATAACAGGAGATGGTTTTAAAACAACAAGAGAAGAAGAGAGTTAAAAGAATAAGAATGTTTAAAATAGAGCAAAATATGGCCCCAAGTTGATATAGTCCATCTATTTTGAATATGTCACCAAAATGGATAAGAACATCGCAGGTGGGCGAACCTAAACTACAAAATTTGAATTGCTCCAGGCCAGAGATGAGGATGTTTGACCCTGGAGAAATAAGAAGGCTGGTGACTGAGTACTTTCCATAGAGGATGTGCTACCTCTTTCTACAGCTGACTAATGATATAGTCCTGTTGTTAAGGTATCAACAGGTTTCCATGGGTAGTTTATTTTATATAAAAAAAAGCCTAAACTACTGTAGTGTCATGTTTTATTTCTTTGAAATTTGACTTTTTTGTTCTGAAGCATCTCATTGTTCTTTTATTGTGAACAACAGATATTATCACATCAATAATTATATTGTAACTCACTTGTGAAACGACACATAGCCAAATGGTACAGTATGTTTAAATTAATTATTATTAACTATTTTAATGATCAACACTTTATAACGGATAATTAAGTCATTCAATTTAAATTCTAATAAGAAAATGTTTCACTATTTAAATAAAAAGTATCTAAATGGATACTTTGGCTAGAACGAGTTATTTTGCATTACTAACTCAGTTACCTTTTTGGAGAAGTAACTATAAGTATTTACCTTTTTAAATAAGTAAGGCAACCCTGTTCCCCAAATACTTTTCAGTGGTCTGCATCTAACTCAACAATTTTTCATGATTTCTGCATCAAGGCAGAGAAGTCCACTCGTTTCTTTCCCCCATAGCAACTCAGTCTTGAGGTTCAACTCTACGTTAAGTCTCAAAGCATTAAGGGACAATTAAAAATCAAAGATTTATCTGAATAATGCTAATTTATACCTTTATCTCCTGTCTTACACTTTTTGTGAGGCTGATAAAAAGAACACTATTGCGGGTTTGAAAGATTCTGGAGTGCTGTACTAAATCTGGATAGCCTTTAGCCTTTGGATATCATTATTCACTGGAAAAGCCACTGGAAGATGTTTGTCAAATCCCAGAATTCAGCCTTCCAAAAAGAACAGCATAATCACAAGTAACATAAATGAGCTAACGGCTAAAGCTCTCCATTACACAAACCAAAACATATAAGGGTGTGTACATTTCAATAGGTTACATACCCTGTGCTTAAATGCCACCCGATGCAAAAGATTGTGGGATTTCTTATAGCTCCTATGTACCACATAGGAACATTGAGAGGTCCTCCTGCTAAATTATTTATTATAGCAGTCATACAGGCTATATCGTCTAACATACTGTCATCCCTATTCGAACAACACTTATTATGGCAGCTGACAAAAAAAAAAATTTTCTTCATAGCATTTGATGACTACGTCACTTTCAACCCTGCATCACTGTATGTAAAAAAAAAAAGCTGCACTGTCTAAATTTATAAACATTTTATAACAGACAAATTTGTCATGAAGTCTGTATATGAGATTCACAAATAAAAAAATTAAACCGTTCTGTTCTATAATTGCCTTTCTCGCCCTCTTAGCTAATGTGTGCTCAGCATGGCTTGTTTGAAAATCATGCCCTTTATGATGTCATGAGGGGAAATTAATTATCTCATTACAAATCAGAGCTCAACTCACAACCTTCCGTCTAAGGTTCATTATATGAGATAAACACTAACAACAGTAGACCAAGTTGGGTTTCAATTCATTAAGACATTATGTTTAAGACTAATCGAAAGACTTTTTTTTTTTTTAAACCAATTAGCCAACTCAAATTGAGCCTCCATTTCTACATCTGGGTCATATAAAGCTACAACACTACTTCTCGTAGTAGGAATAGATTGTAGATAAAAGTTTCTTCAAAAATGTTACTTAAAATGCATACATTTCTTTTCTCCAACCCAGAAATGATTAACTTTTCATTTAAGTTATTAGTCCACAAATTAGTTAATTTTCCAGTCGTGTGGCTCCTCTTTTCAGGGAAATTCATCCAAGCTCTGATGGACGGACAGAGAACAATACAGAACCTCATCTTGCTCATCTTTCGTATAAAATAATATTTAATTCATTGCCTAAGCAGTTTTTTAAACTTACATTTTTAAACTTTAAAATCGTAACCATCTCTTTATTAGATGATGGAAATTGACATCTTTTTTCTGAAAGTTTTCATTTCCTCAGTGGGCAGTGTTTCCTTTAAATGCAAAGGAACTTGTCAGACATTTGTTGGAGTCTGTACTGATTAATGAGAAAAGATTTATGCAGGACTTAAGCAGGATTTACACAGCACCCCCTGCTCCTGACAGTGGCTTCAAACATGCTAATTAGACTCCAAATTTCCAGTGGAGTGATCCCACAGCTGAAATCTCTACCTCTACCCAAAACATCAAGTAAATTGCTGATTCTTTACTTTTCCCTGGACTGTTGAAATACTGAAAATACAACTTTAAAAACTTTTGTTAAAAGTTGAACCTTTCTGTCTGTTCAAAGAGATAGCTTATGTCTGTGTCGAGATTGTGTCGGCTAATAATATGTAGCACAAAGCAACCTGCAACACACATTCTTAGCAATCTCTTATTTGGAGAAACAAGTTTTTTTTTCTCAAATGTAAACACCTAAATGACAACTGCTAAGCCAACCTTCCAAAATTGTATTATAGTTTAATTACATTGAAATAATAATATATATATTTATAATTTTTTACATTATTACACTATTGTACATCAGAAATGCAATACTAAATAAAAAAGTACATAAAATGAAAGGTATTTGGTGAACATGAAAACATAAAAGTCTTGATTATTGAAGTAGGTGAAGACCTAAAACTTATTTCTGAGGGAAGTGAAGTCATCAGTCAAGTATCTTGTGATAAATCTAAAATAAAAATCATATTACTGCCCTTTTAGTAAGTTGAAATGTTAAAAATAGATACACTGAGGATAATAAACGGTTGGTTAATGGAAACATCTTATGTGTGATATTTCTGTTCCTGGAATAATCCTAATGAAGATATTAGATAAACGAGAACACAACTACTTTTTGCTTTGGGCCCATATTTTTGGTTATATTTCAAAAAGAATGCATTCTGGCAACAAGTAGACTCACATCCCTACCACGTCTATAAAGGAACGTCGGTAGATGTCACAGTCACGCTTTGAACTGGATGACTGCATCCCATAAATCAGCTAGCACAGCAGTGAAAGCAGTTAGATAACCATGTCCTCCGCAGCAAAATAGAAAAAGGATCATTTCTCTGCAGGTAAATGGCACTTCAGCCTCTCAACTTTTTCACTGCAGGAAAGTGTTTCTGTGTGTGTTTGCAAACTGTCCTCTTCTTGTCCTAGGAAACCCCTAAACAGTGGTCTATGTGCTTCATCTTTTAGACTTTTCTGTTAAACAAAAGCTACAGATTTCCCATGGACTTCATGACTGAACTCCCTCATTAACTTCCTTTGAAAAGGGTCAATGTGTGGGCTAACACGATTAAGTGTCCACATGGTGTGCAGTGTTTGGATGTATTTAAATCTTGGAAAAGGATGTTGCACATAGTTCATCACTTTTATTCAAGGGGAACAATAAAAATTTGCATTTTTTGCTGAGTAAGAAATTAAATGGTATGTTCAAAAGACATATGCATCAAACTATCATTTAGTAGCTTTTAGAATAAAAATAACCATTAACTACACTCTGAAAAGCATTAATTATTGATAGCAAACTTGGGAAATATGAATCTACTAGTGAGTGTGCATATGTGAGGAAGGGTGAAAGACTGCAGACAAGCTTTTCCTCAAAGACTATGTTTGCCAATAAGAAAGTAAGCTATAGCTTAACCTTCATTTAGTAGTGGGAAGAAATACGGTGTTATGATAAATAATTTAAAAAAGTAAAGTGAATCTGAAAGCTTGAAAATCTCTGAAGCTCTAATGTCGTATCAGCAAAGATCTTTGAAATCCTTGACTAAGCTTTTTTTATGCATGTAGACAGTGGGCAGTGGTTTTCATGCATCTAAGCCACTTAAGCTTATATGCCAATCAGTGAATCTACAACATTTCTGCAAATCCAAATTTCCGGTTAGACCACTTTGTATTATAATACCCTTGCAGGTATACAAGTAAATATTTAAAACATAAATTAACAAGTAACACCAGTACATTTTGAACAGGTTGATTTCATTTTAAAATATTAATGTCTATTAAAAAGGACTGATGTCTCAAAAACAATATTTTGCATGAACTATTTGACAATATTTTTTGTATATGATTCTAGGACAGATCGGTATCAGTATATTAATGCATTCGACCAACCACATCAAAGCAACAAAAAGCATTTACTCATCGACCAGATGAGGACTACTTCTGAAATTCAAAAAGTGTTTCTGTTTAGTGGAAGAAATGGAATTTAACTGTCTATTCTTACTATTCTTAAATATGGCCATATGCTAGCTTGTCTTTGTTTATACAGAATGGCAAAAAAAAAAAAGAAAATTTCCAAAGACAGACTATTTCATTTACAAAACATATCTTGATGTCTGAGTTCATGGACAGGCTTGTTCCACATGAGAATAATTTCTCCTTTTGCAATAAGGCAATTTACATCACATTTGCCATTTTTTTCCTTGTCATTTAATAACAATTGTATCTCATGCCTTTTCACTTTGTCTCAGGCATTTATTGGACCTCTCAAACCTTGCATGCAAGACCAGCCTGATTCATAATAAGTGAGGCCAGCTACTGCGAACTACCGCTTCATGAAATATACATTATTACAAATAGCTTTGCAAATGGCTTTGCGGAAAGCTCCGTAAACAGCAGTCTTGAAGAGTTAGCCATCATTACTGCTTAATGTAATCTTTAAGCCCTCATCTAAAAGTCTGTTCTATTTGCAAAAATAACACGTGGAATACATAAATGCCAACAAACCTGATTTGTTTGAGTGATTCTCAGAGCAATTGAAGCTCTTATAAAAAAAGTTTAACAGTTGTCATTTATTTCTATAATGGAAAATACATTTAAACAGTTCATTAAGCTATTAAAGTAAAATATTTCTGTACTGTAAATTCACAGTTTAGCTTTAACATGAAACCAAAAACCTTTGCAGTCCAAGTTATGTCTATTCTATCAAAGCAGAAACAGATTTGCACATCAGAGAATAAAACGGATCGAGAGAAAGACCAAATGTAGACATCACTCACTCCCCTGAGAGAGACACGTCGCAACCTACACAGATAAAGAGACAACTGCCAGTAATGTACCAGTCTTGTTTCCTCTTCACAGTGCACTTTGTTTCGTTTGTGTTTACCAGAGGCTTACATTTCCTGACACAGTGGGTGTTGCTCAGTGGTGCACTGAACCCTCAGGTAAAAAGAAAAGTCATGCACAAAGCCATTGTGTTAATGTATCTTAATTCTTGACTTTCGTCCTGTTAGTATGCATGTTTACATGTATTTCTACTCGTGAATTCAGGCAAACACAAAAGGTGTTAATTTTTAAAAAAGGTCAGTCAAAGTCACACTGCAGGGAGACTTTGTAAAGAGCGGAAAGTCCAGTGTGAATGATTAAGAAGCTTCAGATAGAAAAGGGTAGGGGCAATATTGGAATGTAAAAATGTGCAAGAAGATGGCTTCAATGTAGAAAATAAAATCCTCAAATTTGAAGAGAAAAGAGTCAGATTTAAACATTTTTAGATTTTTCGTCTATCTTGCTCCAATTACTTTAGAAGGATTTCCACAGAAATCCAGCTTCTCGCTCACCAGAAGCATGCAAAAAGTATTTGTACGTGCAAAAAAACTTTAAAAACACACCCACACACACTTGAATCCTGTAGAAATAAGGATAATGGCAGAGGTAAACAACACATACTGTAGCTTGCATTCTCATTCAGGGTTTTTTTCTCATCTGCAGACACTTGGGATACAAGTGTGTCTTAGTATGTGGGCTCATCTCTGATCTGCTATAGGCAGCCCCTCTGGCATATTTTTTTTTTTTTTATTCTACCTGACTGCATGCTTTCAGTATCACAGCTTTTGCCCGGGCGTCTGAGTGGTCCGAGCTGATGTGCTTATAAGCGGTGTCTCGATGTCTGAGTGCCTAGGATTTCCTCTTTTTATTTTTTGCTTGTGTGCATGTTATTCCCTGACTGAAAGACACTGAAGTGATGATACTGTAGCTGAAATGTGTGTTAAAGCACTCTGAAGACTCATTAAATCTAATTAATTGAAGCAGAGGCTATGTCAGTTGTGACTGTTGCAGCTGAAGCAACATAAGAAACAGAAACCAAAAATCGGGTGTTGTTAACTCACGTCTTTTTAAGTAGTTTAATGTGGTAACGCCTTCTTTAACAGATTTAGCAGGTGTTTGTTTGATCTGTATTCAAGCAGCAATTGAGGATAATAACAAAAATCAAATGCTAAATCAAGATGTGTTCACTAATTAGCATCACAGGAGTCTAAAATCTCATAATCAGTCAGTGGGCCAATATATAGGACTACAGGTCACTGTGCTTCTTGGTGACATGGTGTTTACCACACAAAACATGGACCAGAGGAAGCGAAGGAAAGAGTCTTTTCACAAGATTAGAAAGAAAATTATAGCCCAGCATGTTAAAGGTAAAGGCTGTAAGATATTCACCAATCAGTTCGATGTTCTTGTGATTACAGTTGCCCATATCATTCAGATATTTAAATTAATATCCATGGAATTGTAGCCTACCTCCCTGGACGTCGCCGCGGAAGGAAAATTAATGACAAATCAAGCAGACATATAATATAAATGATAACAAAAGATGCCAGAAAAACTTTCAGCACGATTCCAGTTGAACTTCGAGGAACATCAGTGTCAGATCAGTATCCGTCATTGTTGGAGCCAAAGTGGATTTAATGGTTGATGACCAAGGAGGGCAAAATTGTCAAAGACAAATCATAGAAAAGCCATTATCCAGACTAAATGGTAAATGGCATGTACTTATATAGCGCCTTTATTCAAGTTAGGAGACTTGACCAAAGCGCTTTACACTACATTCATTCACCCATTCACACACACACTCACACACTGATGGTGGCAAGCTACATTGTAGCCACAGCTGCCCTGGGGCTCACTGACAGAAGCGAGGCTGCCGTACACTGGCGCCACCGGGCCCTCTGACTACATGCTGACAAGCCACAAACCTTCTGGGACAATGTCCCATTGTCAGATAAAACAAAAATTGACACTGTCCCTACTCTAACACATTAAAAAACAGTTGTACATTTTATTCCCATGACAATATATATAGAAATATAGATATATATATATTGATGAGTTTCTTCAATGAAGGAGGTCATTACGACTTACTTAGTCTGTAGAAAAAAAACTGTTTAGATTAAATATATATTTCATTACAAAAGAATATCTTGTAAAAAGTGTATGTGGCCTTTATTTGAGCAGGTGAGTAAAATTATCTGCCAACAGCGTCAGTATGCTGGTCCCTGCAATAAGACAAGCGGCTGCTGTGCCGCTGAGCCGGGGATGGAGCAACCGAACCCGACCCGGTGACAATATGCTTCCCAGGCTGGCTGCCCCCCCAGGTCCGCCGGAGTTCCCGGACCAGCTCCTGAGCTGACGGCTTGGTTCTGCTGCAATGTAGCCGACACTTTTGAAATTCCCCCCCGGACATTTTTTTAGGTGGGAAAAGTAGGACATGCCCGGGAAAAAGAAGACGTCTTGTCACCGTAATGTGATAAAAATTCCCCATCGTATTTTATTATCTTGACAATGAAAGCATTTCTCATTTTGCCTCATCTTACGGCATAGAAAAATTTTGATTTTTTTTTTTCCCTTTTCAACATGTTTACATCATCTATGTCAAATTAATGACCTTGAGCAGCTTGCTGCCAATTGGTTGATTTGCTGATCATGTGGAAGTTGAAAGCCAGTGCACTTAGAATTAATGGACTCTAACATACGATTAAAGGACCAAGGACACATGTGAGCCCATGTGTGAAGATACCAGGTAATGTAAATGGAGCTCAATGGAAGCTGTAGACCTTACAAACCTAATTATATGAACTGATGGCGGTAATCAGTCAGTGCTTATTCACCGTGATACTCGAAAGAACCTACAGACCTGATCAAGCAGAATCTAAACTGAAGAGGTCACACCAACTGGTCATGTTCCAGTGCATCATGGAATCACCTCTAAACCCAGTTCTGTCTTTCAGTAAGTCACTGGTTAAGAGAAATTAGAGGACATGCATAAAAACAGCCAGGGTTCAAGACCAATTTCAGTAAGCACCTTTCCAGTTAAATAAAAAGCCAAAAGATTTTAACAAAGCACAAAGGCTTAAAAGCTTAAAGCACATTTCACAAAAACAGTGCAAATATATAACAGCAGGAGATTTTAGTACGGATAATGAAATACATGTACTGTACAAACATATGCACAACAAGGAGTGCATTATTGTCACCTACAAGGATTACATCAAAAAGTTATTTTGGCTTCAAACATTTATTCATTTGTTTTCAATAGATGTTGTAATCTATTTAAACTTAGAGGAAAGCCTATCATCTATGCAGTCAGCTGTTAACCCCTAGAACCCTACGGACCCACCGGCGGGTCCAGCTGCTACATGACCTCGTAATTTTAACAAACCCCCAGTATTGATGTAAAAAACACATTTGGCACAGTTTGGTGACATTTTTGGATAAATATGCCAAAATGGCCTCTCCGCCTAAGAAATTTCTCACTAATACCATTCTAAAATAAATATGATTAATCTGATTGAGTCCAAATTTGGTATATTTTTACACAACATTTAGATTTAAAAGTCTGTACTACTTTTTTGTGCTATAAATAATATTTTGGTAGTGTCTGGCAATGTTTATTTCAAAGAAAATTTTGGCGAGATTAAAAAAATGCAAAATATTTTGTATTTTGTCCCTAATATTTCAGGCAGGGTCAAAGCTACAATGGTGCTGACACCAGAAAACCATTCATGACATCTTACCTTTACAGAGGTACCAAAAGTTTCTTCTTAAATCTAATCGCTGTGAGGCTATAAGTGATTTACTTTTGTGTGTTTTTGTCAGGCAGAAATTTATTTATACACCCTTAGGGTGTAAGAGACTATAGCGAGGACCTTTTATGATCAGGGGAAAAACTAAAGATATTGAGAGATAGACCCAAAAGCAGCCCGTCTTAAATCTGCGAAGCCTGGATGATTGTGGGTGCTTAGTAGACAATGAATCCTTTAAGAACATGAGTACTGAGCTTTTTTTTTTTTGTTCGGGAATGGCGGCCTAGTTGTAAGGGCATTGGGCTTGGCTCCCAGAGGTTCTGAGTTCAAGCCCCATTCCTGCAGACTGCCACTCTGGGTCCCTGAGCAAGACCCTTAATCCCACACTGCTCAAAGGGGATGGGTCAAATGTAGAGGTGAATTTCTCCAGTGTGAGATTAATAAAGTTCAATGAGAAAGTTTAATTATTAAGAAAAATTAAGCTATATTAAAACCCAGATTTTCAAAATTGTGATTATTTTCAGAAGATAAATATTCTATCACCTGAGGAACTGAATTGCAATGAACCAGAACATTTTCTAAGACCTACCTGTGGAGTTGACCCTTAAAAGCAGTAGGTAGGTAGCAGAACTCGAGTACTAGGTCTTACCTGTGCATTTTTTTAGCACACCGGGCCGTTTGCCGTGCATCCCAAGCCTACAGTTGAAGTTCTCCTCCCAGAATTCAGCAAACCAGACATTTCTTCTGTTGTTAGACAGGGAGCGGCTGCGGAAATACCGGTCAAATGCTGCAAGAGAAAACAGACCACAGAAGTTTAAGGAACAGAGACAGAATCATCATCACTGATGAAAAGCAGAGGCTTAGAATCAGAATTCGACGGGCTTCTGGTGTGTCAGAATTCAGAGCTTATGCTGAGCTCACCAGCATTGATAATAATGGGTATTCTTAGCAGTATAACACATTTTGACACAAAGGAAATGAAAAATGAATAACCCCTGCTCTGTGGAAATCAAAATACCATTTCTGCAATAGGCATCTCTTGGAGGGGAGCAAGAAGAATATGCTTCTTTAATGAAGCTTTCAAAAAAGTTTACCTACTTGTCCAGCTTGAAGAAAAATCCAGATGAAGGCAAAGAATAAAAGTTTTCTTAACTCAAATGAATGGAAAAACCTGCTTGTTGATGGCAGGGTAGGATGATTAGAGGACTTTAAAAAAAGGATTTTTATTAAAGTAGACTTAAAATGAAAAGACACCATGCTCTGAAGTGAAACTGCAACACAGCTCATGTTGCACCATCCAATGCAGAATATGGAACTGATTGACTCAGACACTGCTGGGAGTGACTCAGTGCACAAGCTGAGGCGCTACCTTGATTGATCTCGTCTACTGCCACAGATGTAGATTTTTTGTGTACCTGTGCAACCTTACTGATAGATGGACTGCTGGGAACAGTGAGTTTACCCCACATGCTACTCGACGGGAGGCACATGACATGTGGGATCACCCACCTCCTACTGTGATAGCAGATGTGTACAAAAACAGTAACCTAAGCATCTCTTTTTCTGTGTTATAGGGAAAAAAAATCCCCACACTGTGGTTTGCTGCCATATGGGGGGTTTTGTCTTTAATAAAGAATAGATCTGTTTTGATAAAACTTGTTCCTTTTTATTTTTCTATTAGTCTTTTTTCAATTGAAAATCTTTAGTGAGAGCGTGGAGAGAAAACTCACTGAAGAAGAAATAAAACACCCTGTTAAAAACTGAATCAAATTAGTTCAGGTGGCTGTATTGTTGTAGTGCCCCTTTCAAATGTGAGCTACATAGCATTTGCTATTGACCATTCTCACACCAATTTAAGGTCCCCTGATCTTCAAAACCTAAAATCTGCCTCATCCTTGTGGATTTCATAGCATCCATGTTATAACGTTACCATCCAGGGTGTGATATCTTCACTTTGTACGATTTACCTATAAGTATGCAAGAGTGTATCAGTATCGTTATGGTAACCAGCTTATTCACAGCATAAAAAGCATGCACCAGGCCATTATATACTGCTTCGTTCTATACATTAGGGCTTTGCAATATTAAGAAACCATGCAACACCCAATCATATTGTTAATGTTACAATAATGATACGGCTTGCAATAAGTCCTTAATAATCAAAAATCGGTTAGATCCTTTCGGCTTTGTGTTCGCTGCAAACATAGACCCCAGAAAATAAGTGTTATTTCCAGCTACTTGAGATTAAAATGTAAATCATTGCTACTTTTTCCAACTATGGGGCTTTTTGGAAAATGTTTAATCTTGGTACAGCTGCTGCTTTCACAATAAAACAATTATTTATGGTGTCTTAACGAACTGGAATTGGAAAACATAAGCACCCAGTACCATATAGTTGGCAAACATTTACTGTAGTCCGGGTGATTATTTATAATGTTCATTCTACAGAGAAGAATAGTAAGATGGAAATTGTGCAGCACCAGTGTATACCTATACAAGTATATTAAGAAGCTCCTACATACTGTATCCAAGTTCTACTGATACAATTGAGCTGCCCTCAATAAGGGTGCATAATCTCTGTTCTGCTTGTTGTTGTCCTCCTTGTTCTCCACATAATATTCAATATCAGTGAATCTCTTCGATAAAAAAAGGCAAATGCATTTTTTTTTATGGGAACTCTAAAGCTTGTGTTTTCTATCAACTTCAAATAACCTGCATATGTGTCATTTGTTGATGCAGAGTTTAACTCTACCTATTTGAGGTAAAGTGCTGTAAGTACTGACCTCTTTCTTATCCTCATTTTTCCTTTTTTCCCCTCTATAGCAGGTGATATAGTAGCAGGACCCAATGTGCATGGCTGAATTGGGGCCAAAATGCAGTATTTTTTTTTTTTTTATGCACTATAGACTGTCCACATGCAAACTGATGTTATTGCTGTGGAGCCAAGCTCTAGTTTGATGTTGAGCAGCCACAGTTAAAGGAAACATTCAGATCCAGCCTTTATTCCAAATGTGTTGCTACATTAAAACAAGAAACACAAATACTAATTAAAAAATATTTTTGATGTTTTTAACTACCAGTTAAAAACTTTCAGGCAATACTGTTAAAAACTATAAGAATAAAATACAGCAGGTGCAGGCAGAGGTTGTCATAATAAAGTACAGACTGAATAAAGTTTGAAACTCAATTGCTTCTATTAGATAACATCCAGAAATGGCTCTTTGGATCAAACTAAAACCAACTCTTTTCAGTAACATTTTATAAATAAATAAAGTTAAACTCAAGCAAGTGAAATAACCTTTAAAAACAAAAGTTCTTAAGCAATTTCTTAAACCTAAAGTAGAATGTTGGACAATATTAATGCAAAAAAGTGTAAAAAAAAAAAAAAAAAAAAAGACCAAAATAAAGCAGAAAAAAGACATTTACCACCTAAAGCAAATAGTGAATATTAAAAGCTTTCCACCATGTACTTTTTTGAATGCTGCGCATATATCTATTTTTTTATGATTATTTAAAGTTTTAAATGTCAGGGTGATTAACAGTGACTCTTTGTTTCATTGCAGCAATTTGCTAAAATCAAAATTATTTTATTTGTCAAAAAGAAAAAACAAAATATCAAATGGTGATAAGTATTCAGACCCTTTGCTGTGACACTCATATTTAACTCAAATGCTGTCCATTTCTTCTGATCCCCCTTGAGATGGTTCTACTCCTTCATTGGAATCCAGCTGTGTTTAATTAAACTGATTGGAATTGAGTAGGAAAGGCACACACCGGTCTATATAAGACCTCACAGTAGTCGAGGTCATGAGGTTGAGGTAACTGCCCAAGGAGCTCAGAGACAGAATTGTGGCAAGGCACAGATCTGGCCAAGGTTACAAAAGAATTTCTGCAGCATTCATGGTTCCTAAAAGCAAGGTGGCCTCCAGAGATGCAGTAGCGAGATGGGAGAAGGTTCCACAAAGTCAACTATCACTGAAGCCCTTCGCCAGTATGAGCTATATGGCAGAGTGGCATGACGGAAGCGTCTCCTCAGTGCAAGACATATTAAAGCCTGCATAGAGTTTGCCGAAAAACACGTGAAGGACTCCCAGATATGAGAAAGACGATTCTCTGGTCTGAAATGACCAAGATTAAACTTTATGGCGTTAATTCTGTGGTATGTGCGGAGAAAACCAGGCACTGCTCATCACCTGTCCAATACAAACCCAACAGTGAAACACGGTGTTGGTAGCATTATGCTGTGGGGTTGTTTTTCTGCTGCAGGGACAGGACAACTGGTTGCATTTGAAAGAAAGATGAATGCGGCCAAGTACATAAATATTCTGGAAGAAAACCTCTTCCAAAGTTGTCAGGACCTCAGACTGGGCTGAAGGGTCACCTTACAACAAGACAATGACCGTAAGCAACCAGCTAAAATAACAAAGGAGTGGCTTTGGAACAACTTTCAGAGACCTGAAAATGGCTGTCCACCAACGCTCACTAGCCAACGTGACAGAACTGGAGAGGATCTGCAAGGAAGAATGGCAGCGGATCAAAAAATCCAGGTGTGAAAACCTTGTTGCATCATTTCCAAGTAGAATAGTGGCTGTACTAGCTCAAAAGGGTGCTTCCACTCAATACTGAGCAAATGGCCTAAATTATGAGAATCTGATATCCCAGTTTTTCTTTTTTAATAATTTTTTTCTGTCAGGATGGGGTGTTGAGTGTGCATTAATGAGAGATAAAATGAACTTTATTGATTTTAGCAATTGGCTGCAATGAAACAAAGAGTGAACATTTTAAAGGGGTCTAAATACTTTCCTTTCCCACTGTAAAAATTATTGGCAATCATAAAAACATTCTAAATCTTTTTTTTTTTTTTCATCAATCTTACCATCCACAGATGCACGTTTTGGGAGAATAGTGATTGCTCCTTCTGCCACTCTCTCTTGGCCAATCACAGGAGAGATCTTGGACCCCCAGCTGTCTGATCCAACCCAAAGGAAATGGCCAGTTTGGTTGTTTCTTTTAGCTGCATCGAGAACTCGCCTGTTAAAAAGAGAAGCTGAGAATTAAAACTCTGATAGGCACTCCAGAAATAACAATTGACTGTGTCATGAGAAGGAAAACGAATGTCTCCCTTTTTAAGGTATGCGACAGGGTTAATAAAGCAAGGTTAGAAACTCAAAAAAACACCTTACCCCAATTTAGTAAGTTTTTGTTCATTATTTTCCGTAAAAAGGCATGTTTAACTTATTGAACCTCCATGCTAATGACACAACACTGTTAAACTCTGTTTATTGCCATACAGGACCAAGTCTAAGTAACTACTTTATATAAAAGATATAAACTTAAACTTTTCATATAATGCCATGTTAAAGCTATAAACTTTATTTTACTTTTCATGTACAAATTAAATCTGAGAAGTGTTTTTGTGACTGTGTATTCAGCTCAGCCCTTTATAGAACCGTTTTTCTGCCGTTACAGCTTCAAGTTATTTGGGAGTGTGTTTCAACTTTGCAAATTCAGACACTTAAATTGTTGCCTTTTGGGAATAAAGCCTAAACCCAGCGAGACTGATGGATAGCTTTTGTGCTAAAGAATGTTATTCAACCTCAGGTCTGGAGCTTCAAATTTGTATTTTAATACATGGCAGCATAGAGTTTTCAGAAGAAAGGAATCCACATTTTATAATGTTGCCATAACTATGTGTTTCAGAGATGATGGCGTGCTAGTTTTACTTTGAGTACAGAAACAAAATTGTCGATCCAATCTGACCAGAGATCAGTGGCGCAGTGGGTAGCACTGCGGCCTTGCAGCAAGAAGGTCCCGGGTTCAATTTCCAGCCCAGGGTCTTTCATGTTCTCCCTGAGCATGCGTGGGTTCTTTCAGGGTAATCTGGCTTCCTCCCACAGTCCAAAGTTAATTGGTTACTCTAAATTTTCCTTGTGTGGTGAGTGTATGCCTGAATGTTTGTTTGTCCTGTTTATCTCTGTGTTGCCCTACGATGGAGGTGTACCCCGCCTCTCGCCCGTAGAGAGCTGGAGATAGGCACCAGCACCCCTTGCAACCCCAGCAGCGTATATCGTGATAGAAAATGGATGGATGGATGGGCTCCATTTACCAGTTACATTGCTTGTGGCAAACTGCCAAAATATTTTAATATTACCAATTTCTAATTGGCCACTTTTCCCAAAATGGAAAGACTTGCAAAATGAGCCCCTATTAATTTCTCTGATAACCGATACCCTCATTTGAGGTGTGGATTTCTGCTGCTTCCCCCAGAAAAACAATGGACTTTATGGCTTATTCTTTAATTTCTGATCAGAGTGGGTCAAGTATTCTTTATTTATTCATATGATAAACTGATCAGAGATGTTTAAAATTTGGAATATTATTAATTTCATAATCTACCCCTGGCTTTACCTCCTCTGACCTGTATCCTTCACCTGTCTAGTCTGATTAATAATCTTAAGTTGCTGTGTGTTCACTAAGTTTCTCCAAGAAACCTCTGAGGCCTTTATAGAAAAGCTGCATTTATACAGAGATCAATACACAGCCCCACAGTCACATATGCTGAAAAGAGTAAGGCCAGTTGTTTCCACCTTATATGTGGGCAGGTTAGAGCAAAAAAGCATGCACTTCACACCTTACACTGTTTAATTGTAAAATGAATTTCTTTTACATATCTTTCTTTTCTCTCTATTACCTATCATGGCCTAATTTTCTTTAGTCACATAAAACTATCTAGAAGTTTGTTATTATAAGGTGATGAACTGTGCAACGGGTATTTTCGCAAGGCCCTATAATTAAGTGGATGGAAATTATGCAGTACAACCAGAAATGAACAACACTAACCGTATGTCATCCTCATTGGCAAACATGATGATGGCCCTGGCATTGGATGTTTCCAGGAGGCGCCTGATGATCTTGTCAAACTCCCCCTGCCTTGGCTCTCTGGGAATCTTTAAAGACTGGGCAATACACACACCACCTTCGGCAGAAAAAGAAAGACAAAATCCTCTTTTTACTTTAGGCTCAACAACTCTGACTCTTTAGTTTGTGTTTTTTCCTGCCTCCGCTGTTCTGTCTTTATGCAGCATGAATTGTTTTATCTCTAGACTAGGCTAAAAGCCTTTAGAGTTAAGATATCTAATGAAGCTCATAACAAGAAAGGAGAAGCAGAAAGTAGACAAGGAAATAAAGTTTAAGAGGCATAGGTATAGTGGTAGAAATCCATAAGCTGGTGTGAAAATTTGGCAGGGGGTGGAGGTGGTAAAAAAGCCAATAAATTCTGTTAAGAGAGGAAAAAACAAAAACAAATGCATGTTGTATGCAACAAGGGGGAACAAAATTATTCCAAAGAGGGGAAAGATGCATGAGACCACATTGTGCATTCAGCGTAGCAAATGAGTTTGAAAAAAAACTAAATCTGTCAATTAAAAATACTTCTAATTTTGTTTACTTTTTGTCAGCATAATCATATAATTTAAAATGCAGAGTTTA
This sequence comes from Cyprinodon tularosa, assembly GCF_016077235.1. Classification (NCBI taxonomy): domain Eukaryota; kingdom Metazoa; phylum Chordata; class Actinopteri; order Cyprinodontiformes; family Cyprinodontidae; genus Cyprinodon; species Cyprinodon tularosa. Next base: position 192,266 of record NW_024039587.1, read on the forward strand.
TTATTTAGCCAGTTAATTTTAAGGTTCTTTTGCCTTAGTTTCAGCCTCACATATACATGCACAACCATATCTGTTTCACACTAATCCGGACTTTATATTAATGCTCCAAACTGGTAATTGGCTTTGCTGAATTATATTGTTAGCTTCAATCAAAGGAAGGAGAAGGGATTGATTTCTAACAGGAAAATTGTTTTGGTCTATTGACAGAAGAAAAAGAATCATGTCTTTGAGCATCTATCTTCTCTTTCATTTTTGTCTTCTTTCATCCCAGTATGAGTGTAGAAAGTGGGAGTGAATGATATCTCCCTGCCTGTTCCAGCCCATTTATTGAACATCTGTACAGTCTGTCGCTTTCACTTTATCGTAATCCTTGATCAACCTACAGTCACATTGATACCCAGGCAGGCGCACACAACAGAGTGCATGACTGCTAAAACAAATTCTCATTAGCTTCGAATTAAAATCCTCTCAAGGCTAATTACTAAAGTGACAAAAGCTGCACAGACGCCCCATCATCCAACCCCCTCCCACAAACACGCAACATGCGACAACTAGGAATGCTTCCTCAAGTATCAAATAACAATTTTAAAATTGCAAATCACTGTAATTTAGAACCCACATCTGCTTTTCAGTGCGAATGCAGCTCAGGGAAGAAAACCAGACTTTTTTAAATCAATATTTTTTTATATATACGTCTCATCAGGGAGAGGACAGATAGATTAGGGTCATTGTGTTACAGTACAAGTTGGTTGTCGGTTTAAGCTCAACTCTGTCAATCTCTTTTTTTGTGTTCTTGAGCATTTCACTTGCTTTGCCTGCTGTTGCTGGTCAGAAGGCCCATTGGCACCCATTGTATGGCACCATAAGTGTGTAAATATGTGTATAAATGGGTGGATGGCTGATTGTAGTGTAAAGCTCTTTGGGTTTCTTAGACTTTATAAGGCATCATACAAGTACAGGCTTGGTCCATTTCCAGTTGAAGATTACTCATAATATGGGAAGATGTATACATTGAACTTGTTGGAATATTCTTTCTATCGAGCTGTTCTAAGGTCTAAAGACTGGAAGCTTGGGTAAGACCTCCCTGGTGAGGTGTTCTGTGCATGTCCCACTGGCAGGATTATGTATCTCGGCTGGCCTGGGAACACCTTGGGATTCCCCGGTGGATTTGGTCCAAGTGGCCAGGGAGAGGGACGTCTGGGCGGAAGGAAGGAAGGAAGGAAGGAAGGAAGGAAGGAAGGAAGGAAGGAAGGAAGGAAGGAAGGAAGGAAGGAAGGAAGGAAGGAAGGAAGGAAGGAAGGAAGGAAGGAAGGAAGGAAGGAAGGAAGGAAGGAAGGAAAGGATGAGATCCATTTCCCTCTTGTTCCCTGTAGCTTCTTATGTCCTTTTTGTGAATGCAGCTTCAATTTTCACATCTTTGTGACTTCCATAACCTATCCAAGTGCAGCTTAAAGCTAATGTGAACCATCAACTTATTCATTAATTAAAACGCAACCAGACCAACCAATTTCACATTCACAAAAAAAATTCCAGAAATACAACCACTTGTATTAAAACGTGTAACTGTACTGCCAACAGACATGGGCCAATGGCCATGATGAAGATATTTGAACCTTTTATTAAAGGAGTTGTTTTACTTTTTTTCTATGAACTGTACAAAAAGGATATATTAAGATAGTAATTGCATGAAAACCTTGATCAAATCCACATCCAATCCACTCTTAAAGTAGACAGAGCACAACGATGTCAGAGTATCATGGTTCTGAATGACCTTTAAATGTTTGGAGTGATTGTGTGTTGGTGTGTAGGTGCATAAGTCTGTGTATTGCATGTGTTTGATGTGTTTAGATGTGCTTGTGCTTATGGGAATACAAGTTTGTTACCTTGAGATGTGCGTTTGAGAATTTGATGAAATTTTTAGAAGGGCTGCCATCCTCTGCACCATAGAGGGGCAACTATGTACTTCAGTTGGGGAATACAGCATAGCACATTCTTATTTCTTGCAAAGGGCAAGACCCCCTGGCCCCAGAAAGTTTAAGCAAGCTCAGGAAGCCAGAGATAAAGTATTTCCCCAGGAAATCCATATGCTCCATACAGAGCTAGGATGCTAGTCAGCAGAGGAGCAGCAGCTCAAGGTAAGAGGCAGGATGCCACCCGCAGACACACTGACTCTGCCAGCAAACCAATTTCTGAGACAGCCAGACACCAAGAAAGGGAAGCCCCCCTTAGAGGCTCACCATGGCTATCGGAACATAAAAGGATCAAAGTAGAGTTAGGTTTATGAATCCACGAGATATTATTCTCCTGTTTATTTATTCATTTTATGGTTTGAATTTGTTTCCCTGAGATACCCGAGTGAGAGACAAACTAAAGCTTAAGATTTGGAATTGCAGTAGGTATAAATTCTTGAATTGTGGGAGAGGGCTATTGATTATTCATTGGGAATCTCATACCACTTTATGCTTAACAACCAAAATATAAATTAATGATGGATTTGATCTTATTTTAAAAAGAAATCAAGAATTCAAGAATATCAAGTCAAGTCAAGTCAGCTTTTATTGTCACTTTCTAATATAGTATTTTTAGCATAAGCAATATAAAAAAATATATATATATCAAGTTTAAATAATCTATTATTTTTTCCCCAGTATCCAAAAGATACATAATATTACCAATCAAAGTCTCTCACACAGGGCCAGTTCTGGCTTTCAAGTAGCTGCCACCGTCACTAAAAGCACAAAAACTCATTAAAGAAATATAGAAGGGAATCTTCTTAAAGCCTCAATTTCACTTCATATCTCCTCAGTTACACTAATAAAAAATAAAATGCAACACTAATTCAAATTAAAAGATGGATTAAAAAAACAATCAATTAAAAAAATAGAATTTCCATGGCAATGCCTTTTCTTGTATAGGGGATTACGGTGTGCAAAAAGAGATATATGTCTTTAATTTAAAATATTAATGTTTGTACAGCCATGCTATAAAAATATCAACCTTGCATAAAAAGCCTAATGTGAGTCCTTTTTCCCAAGCTGAACTCATTCTCAAATGAAGAATGCTGGCTGAGGGCATCAAATATACAAATTAAGCCAGGAGTAAACATACTATTTGTCAGCTGGAATGTAACCAATAACCCACGTCATCGGATTAAATCTGAATCAGTCATATTTGGAGCAATCAATTAGAAACACAGGCTGAATTGATTTTTACTTTTATCCTGAAGCAGTTGTCAACTCAATAAATGAAGGCCCATGCTGTGGCTGATTGTACATAAATTGAATCATTTATCATCATTTGATGGCATAATATCACACGCTGGGCACACTAATGGGAGTTTATTCAAAAATCACTCTTTATTTACATCAGATGAAGCAGTTATTGGTTTGCAAGATAAGTCAACCTTTGCCAAAAGTCACCATTTGCAATATAATATAGCTTAAAGGCTAAAATTTGAATTTTACTTTTTTCACCAAAGGAACAAGCTGCCAAACAGTCATAAACGTGGTCAGCTAGGGTCAAGCTGCTTACCTGAGGGCCCCAGGAGAAACAATTAGTACAAGCCATGTTAGGAAAAAAAAAAATAATAAATTCTACATATATCTAGAAAAACCTCAGTAGTTTGCAATTTATGTTAATAGAGTCAACATTTTAAGCACATTTGTTAATATTTCTAGCTTGTGACTAACGCGGTAAAACATTTAATTCAAATGTTTAGCAGAGAGTAAATTCAAGCCACTTATTCTGCGGCTGTTTTTATTTACAATACCAAGTTTGACCCATGCAGTGTAATTTAGAATAAGAAATAGGCAAGAAGAACGAACGGCAGGTGCTACAAAGCTGCACTACTGAAAACTGGAAGGGAAATGAAACAATTTTGAAAATATATTATAAATAAAAAAATCCAAGAAATGTGGTGTGGATTTTCATATAGCCCACCTCACTCAGATACTTCTACAGTATATAAAAATCTATAGTCCCCCAAAATATCTACAAAATTGACTATTGAGTGGTTCAAATAGAGGGTAGCCTTCATTGGATGTGGATCTGAAATTAAACTCTGCTTAGGATCTCATACTGTATATCCTTGGGTTGGCTGTAAGTTCTAACAAATGATTCCAGAGACTTTTTCTACAGTAGACCCCCTTTGAACAAAACATTTGCAGCCAAAGATGTGAAAATAAATGTTGAGTGTGTTCAATACCTGCCCACATTAAAGTTTTACAGTTGGCAATTAAAGGCATTCTGTTGTCGGATTGAATGCTTTCTCTTGGAGGATGTGAAACACTGCTGTCTCAGACTTTAATTAATCTGCTTCCCTCCTACGCGCTTCTCTAGCAGCAACATTCCATCAATAACCCAACAGACAAACGCAAAGGAAAAAGGGAGGAAGGATTTGTTTTCTCATCGCCAGTGTGCTTCTGCCATTTGATTCTCACTCTTGGTTCATCAAGTTTCTTAGAATCTTTGTGGAATGTAAATAAAGAAGTTACTAAGAAAGCAAACACCTCTACTCAATCTAAAATATAGTAATCTATTAAATCTTGATATGTGTGATAGATCCATGGGCATGTACGGTGGCATGGGGCCAGAATGTGCTTATAATAAATGCTTTCAGGAAAAAAAAACATCAAAATCTTCAGATGTTGGTAAAAATCAAAGAGATCTATTCTTCAAAAGAAATCTAAACAATATACAGGTGCTGGTCATAAAATTAGAATATCATGAAAAAGTAGATTGATTTCAGTAATTCCATTTAAAAAGTGAAACTTGTATATTATATTCATACATTACATACAAACTCATATATTTCAGATGTTTATTTTGTTTAATTTTGATGATTACAAATGACAACAAATGAAAATCTCAAATTCATCATATCAGAAAATTAGAATATTGTGAAAAGGTTCAAAATTGATGGCCCCTGGTGCCACACTCTAATCAGCTAATTAACTCAAACCACCTGCAAAAGCCTTTAAATGGTCTTTCAGTCTAGTTCTATAGGCTACACAATCATGGGGAAGACTGCTGACTTGACAGTTGTCCAAAAGACGACCATCGACACCTTGCACAAGGAGGGCAAGACACAAAAGGTCATCGCTAAAGAGGCTGGCTGTTCACAGAGCTCAGTGTCCAAGCACATTAATAGAGAGGCGAAGGGAAGGAAAAGATGTGGTCGAAAAAAGTGTACAAGCAAGAGAGATAACCGCACCCTGGAGAGGATTGTGAAACAAAACCCATTCAAAAATGTGGGGGAGATTCACAAAGAGTGGACTGCAGCTGGAGTGAGTGCTTCAAGAACCACCACACACAGACGTATGAAAGACATGGGTTTCTGCTGTCGCATTCCTTGTGTCAAGCCACTCTTGAACCACAGACAGCGTCAGAAGCGTCTTGCCTGGGCTAAAGAGAAACAGGACTGGACTGCTGGTGAGTGGTCCAAAGTCATGTTCTCTGATGAAAGTAAATTTTGCATTTCCTTTGGAAATCAAGGTCCCAGAGTCTGGAGGAAAAGAAGAGAGGCACTTCATCCACGTTGCTTGAAGTCCAGTGTAAAGTTTCCACAGTCAGTGATGGTTTGGGGTGCCATGTCATCTGCTGGTGTTGGTCCATTGTGTTTTCTGAGGTCCAGGGTCAACGCAGCCACATACCAGGAAGTTTTAGAGCACTTCATGCTTCCTGCAGCTGACCAACTTTTTGGAGATGCAGATTTCATTTTCCAACAGGACTTGGCACCTGCACACAGTGCCAAAGCTACCAGTACCTGGTTGAAGGACCATGGTATCCCTGTTCTTAATTGGCCAGCAAACTCTCCTGACCTTAACCCCATAGAAAATCTATGGGGTATTGTGAAGAAGTAGATGCAATACACCAGACCCAACAATTCAGAAGAGCTAAAAGCCACTATTAGAGCAACCTGGGCTATCATAACACCTGAGCAGTGCCACAGACTGATCGACTCCATGCCACGCCGCATTGCTGCAGTAATACAGGCCAAAGGAGGCCCAACTAAATACTGAGTGCTGTACATGCTCATACTTTTCATGTTCATACTTTTCAGTTGGCCAACATTTCTATAAATCCTTTGTTTTTATTGGTCTTCAGTAATATTCTAATTTTCTGATATGATGAATTTGAGATTTTCATTTGTTGTCATTTGTAATCATCAAAATTAAACAAAATAAACATCTGAAATATATGAGTTTGTATGTAATGTATGAATATAATATACAAGTTTCACTTTTTAAATGGAATTACTGAAATCAATCTACTTTTTCATGATATTCTAATTTTATGACCAGCACCTGTACTCCATAAATTATTGATCCATGCGGACCCATCCAAACAGAAATTTAATTAGGTGCACCAACAAATAGATTTTACCGCTTAGCCTATGCAGGACTTTTGGGAGACTACAAACCCTGATTTTTGAAATTGGATAACAGCAATAGTTGGTTTCATGATACAGGGGCAGCCCAGGCCCAGTTCTCCAGAGCTACTCTGCTGCAACTTTTGGATGCACCTCATTTTTAACACACCTGAATCAAATGAGTGGCCTCTGCTTAGTTAAATGAGGGGATTGAGCCTCTAGATTAATTTGTGTTAGAGAAGAGATGCATCTAAAAGTTACAGGATGGTAGCTCTTGAGGACTGTACTCGAGCACCCCTGATTTAGTGTGTACTGTACATGGGAGCAGCATCAATTTTTCCTGAGAATGACGTTGCAGCTCCATCCCCTCCTGCAACACACATGCACCTCTTTGCCACCATGTTGCTGTATTTATCACAGATGAACCATCTTTGCAAGCTCAGTGTTTTTCTCTATGATTTTGATGTATTTAATTGCTTCAATGTTGCTGTGTGCACTTCCGGTGTGTAGACACTATTTTTTCAAAACCTTTTATAAAAAGAAATTTCCTGACAAGTGAACCCGGGCCTCCATCAGTGCAAATTACCATAACCTGATTTAATTCTAATCAGGGCCTATTAAAAGGTTTGTCATTACTGGGAAAATATGCCGGAAGTGAAAAGATTCCCCATTAACCGACAACAACCAGGTGCTTCTCAGAAAACGTCCAAAAAAAGAACAAAGGAAGATAATAGGATGGATTTTTCCCCCCAACATCCAATGATTCTGGATATATTTCTTTCATGAATGCAATTTATAAGTTATTTAATTATTTTTCATTATTTTATCTTGAAGACAACACATTTATTTGATAGAGCCATTTAAATTACATCCTCAGAAACTTCCTACAGAGGCAGCTTGGGTTGAAGAATCACAAAAAAAACAAGAACAATTCTACAAAAGTGATTTTAATATGAAATAATCTATAGCAACTGATTAGTCTCTTAGTAGGGCATGCTGGTGAGCTATAATTTTCTCAAGCTATGTTGCCATAGACTAAAAAATTTGATGATTATGTTAAAATAGGAATAAAAAAAAGAGGTTAGATAGGTAAAAAACTGGAAACCTAATTGAAATGTACATTTAAAAAAATGCCAATTACTGACCTTTAATTAATCTTTAAAGATAACTTTTTTTCCACCTAAAACAATTTCACATTCAATGTTGTGATGTCTTGGGATCCACTCTAACCTTAACTTGGAAAAAAACATGATTACCTCCGCCAATTATGTTTTTAGGAGAGTTTGTGCTTGTTTTTCTGTCCGTGTACTGGAAAACCTAAAAAGTTATGATCGGATGTTAACAACATTTCTAACAGAGGCATGCCTCGTGTAAAGTAACAATTAATAAAAATTTGATAAAGATCAAGATTATGTGTAAAGTTTAGCTATAGGTTTACGTCACGGTATCGGGAGAAATTTGCTGCTAAATGGTGGTCTGCACTCTAAGTGTTTTTCTCATTCAAAGTCTGTTTAAAAACTGCTCACTTAGGGATTTCAAGGACACGAACATCTATCAAATTCCCACAGATAAATCACTCAAAATTTTTTCTCCCTATTAGTACATATTAGTAGGACAGCCTGGGGGCTGATGACCACCCATTGGCTTCTAGTAGACAGACATTAACAAAGCCTTAAGCGTTTATGAGGTGCATTGCTGCCCAGATGGGCTTGCAGATGATTGTTGTTGTGTATCTGGATACAAGACAATTTATCATCTATTTCCATTAATAAACCTTTATTTTTATTTGCATCTTTGCAGCCCAAACCTCTGGATTTTTGAGATTACTTTCTCTCCTGTGTTAGCCACTTGTATAACTTTTTATTTCCTTTGAAAAAACATTTCATAAAAACTGCAGTGGTACCACACACCCCCACTGTTACATTTATATATTTTGTAATGCATTTATACTAGCATTAGGGCTCCAGCACACAGCGATGCTAATGTGGCCTCCTGCTGAGCAAGATGAGTAATAACGGTAACGTTAAACCTAGATGTTTTTATGCCGCTGGGACAAGTGTTTGCATTTTAATGTTTGCTTCAGAGTTAAATAAGACCTTGTAACTCTAAAAATAAAAGATGTTTGAATTCAAAGCCTCAGCCTTTAATGATTCTGCCTTTCACAATGCAGCATTGTCTCCCTCTGATTATGCGAAGTGTGTCTCTGCTACTAGGAGACTTGCACTCAATGTCAGTTATTAATCCTAGCACAATATTTTGTGTCGTTAGACCATACATGAGGGTTTATGTTCCCCACAAATCCACACAGTTCGATATTAATTTCTCCCTCCGGCTTGGCATTTCTTAGATAAAAAACCTTCCACTGCATTCACCCTCTGGTGAATACCTGCCACTGATTTGTTACCAAGAGCTTTTTTACGGAATCCTACAAACCCATGAGAACACAAATATTCTGACACTCCCCCGCTCTCCAAACCTAATTAGTGCATGCTTTAAAATTAAAGTTGCCCTCTGCTTCTTCATGCTTTGTTCATGGCTTGAGGCACAACAGCATGGGCCTTTGAAGTCACTGACATAAGCTTGTGTGTTTCCAAGAAGTGTGCTTGTGTGAGGTCCATGCTCACCAATGAGCATCGGCCTCTGTATGCAAAACTATTAACTATAGTGGCTTTTGTCCTCGCAGGTGTAGATTAAGAGGGGTTGTGAATGCTTAGGGGGTTTCCTTTCTTTTTTTTGTCCCTACTCAAAATTAAATCATCTCTCTGGGCCTGCTAATGAATCATTGACAACGCCCACAAAAACAGCTGTCCAAAGAAAATTTACATCCTCCCATTAAAGTATGCCTTCAAGGATGTACGTCTTGGAGCATCAAATTTAGCTGAAAATTTTAGGACAGCTCTAACCTGTCCCCTTTAAAGAAATTGAGGCTTAATCCCAAAGCTACCCTCAGGTGAGAAGCTTTTTAGAGCACATAATAGAGTTCGGCTCAAAACTCCTTATAATTTGCTGATAATAAAACACAGATAATTGCATTAGAAAAAAAACAGCAGTGGTTTCAGTTTGCAGGAGGAGTAATGTGAGCTAAATTCACAGGAGCACTGCAGTGCATGAAAATGGCACAAAGTAAAGTTGCTTTCAAGTAGAAACAGAAGCCCTATATTATGTTAGAGGGTGGATATTGTATATTTGTATTGCTTTACTCTGTAAAAACTCTTTGGGGGTTGCTTGAACAACATAATTTAAAACCGCTGTGTAGAAACATAATAAACATTCAGCTTCCAGTGCTAGATTTACCTCATCTTCAACACACATCTTTGTATTATTTAATAAGTTGTAGATGTAGAGTTGCCCTTATAAAATGCAGCTGATTTTAAGAGGACCAGAAGAAACCACTTATTCACTTTCATATAATCTTCATGACATGGTGTGTGTTAACACTAAAAGCCTGTCAATGTCTAAGGCTGTAACAGAAATGATTCTTGACAAAGAATACTTTTTAAATTAAAAATGGAGCGAGGATTACAGCAACAAAGATCATCTATGCATCAGAGGAGGTGAGCTGCTTGGAAGCAAACTCAAAACAATGATGGATTTACCCCCAACAAACTGTTTTCTTTTTAACAAGTAATTTATAAAAGTTTAAATGTAAGATTTAAGAAAAGGAGAAACTTAAAAAGTATGAGAATCAAAAAAAATTCATGCTGTGGCCTCTTAATATATGTAGCTCAAGCAGGCAGGCAACAGCCAGACCACAAAGAGGACAATGGTTGTGAGCACTGTATGATAAAACATAATACTCAGAACATTAACTGCTATATAACTGCAATTCAGTTACAAACCATCACAAGTAAAACATAGATCCATTATGTGGAGAAAAGTGGGATTCTATCAATAACTATCATTGCATGCTTTGCTCAATTAAAATTTAGCATTCTGGAACTTGGTTGTTAGTTGGATTGACTCCTGGTACAAACTCCTGCACATCAGAATAACAGTGGTCATATTAAGAGAAACTATTACAACAGCGTGTATGCATTGCAATTCCTTAAGATGGGTTTTAATCCGTATTATTTGTTAGCAGCAGTCATGTTCGGCTTTGGTGAGCTTCAGGAAAGTCACTGTAGGTTTGGTACAGAATGTTTTTAAATCTCTCTGTGAAACCCTGGCTTTTAAGGTCTACATGGATCCTCTCTCTAAAAAAAGCACTTTGTCTGGCGTTTCACCTCTCACTAGATAAATATCATTATAAATAGTTGTTTCGGTCATTCAAAACCGAACATGAGACTTTATCATTATATTCTCTTTTTTGGGGGGATTTCATTATGCTATATATGTTAACTTTAGTTTGAATTAAACAAAAATTAACTCTCAAAACTTCAGTGAACATAATCTTTCACTATCGACCATTTTTTGTAGAAATCTTATAAATTACATTTCCAGAAACTCTCAGAAGTTTAAATAGTTTACTTTTTTCATGGATTGTGGTATACCATCCTTGTTGCTTTTGATTTAAACTGGTAGCATACAAATTTCTCACCTGTTGTTTCCAAATCCTTACATACATGTACTAGTTTATGCATGTATATTCTTAGAATAATTTAATTTGTTAATACATAGATATTTAAGAACTCAACACCCAACAACAAATACCAGGTTAACATTGTCTTTACCTTTCTTTGCTACACTGCAATTTTAGGGATTCGGAAACAATTTTCCAGCAAAATCGTAGAGAAATCTAAGGTCCTAGCTATAAAATCTGGTGATGGCAGATAACAAGTGGTAAATACCTGACAGCGTCAGATATTGAGAGGGATGAGCTTATCTTACGTTATTAGAAATCATTTGCTGTTCATAATCAAAGCAGCAAAAAAGTTGGTTTTAGGAGTTTGGTTCACGCAGGGTTCTCCCATGCATAATTACAAAAACAGCACTTAACAACTGCTGCCTGAGGTTTTTCACTGTCTCACAGTGGATGGATTTGGTACCTGAGGCCTCGCAACCTGATTAATGCAAACAATTAACCAATTAACATTAAAATTCCAAATACTAAGTATTTTTAAAGTTGATTGTAGTAAGGTCGTCATACGTGAAGTACTAATTATTCCAAAAGCATTGCCCACAAAACATTCCTTCCTCCAATTTAAGATGCAACTTCCTGTTTGACCAGAACCGAGAATGCTATCAGCATCTTCATTCAGGTATAACTATTTTTGCATCTGAGGTCAGGGAAGAAACTACAAGTGTATAGAGCTAAACAGCAAGATTTGACCTTACCTTAATCCCTCCAGGTATGGCCCTGTTTGACTTAAAATAATACACACAAATCAATGTATATCATTCAGACATGGCTTGTAACGCAGATATAAATTACAAAGATCAAAGACTTACAGCAAAAAAGGTCATTGAGTCTGGATAAGATAACAGCAATCAAGTTTTGAGCTGTTAAATCATTGAGCATGTCAAGAGTAGGTCAGTCAATTTAAATTTTAAGACATATTTTCAATTTTGTGAGCTTTGGAACATGCGTTCTCTTAAGCTGAGAAAGGTTCACAGAATGGTTGCAGCGGAAACCTAAGAAACCGGTTGAATTTTTGTGATACTTCATGTCCTAATACAGTTACTTTTTACAGGAAGTCTAACCGTTGGGCTTTAAATTATACCCAACTCCTCCTTGCTAATGTCCACAATCTCCCTGACAGCAGGAGCTCCTGCAGAACTACTGCTGCTAATTATTCTGTTTCATTTTCACCTTTGCAAGAGAAATAATCCAAAAGCCATCCAGAATTTCCGCATCTATAATTCACCAAGTGATTCTTTCATATCACGACAGATATGTTCCAATTTTCATAATATGTTTGGTAGTTAATGAAGGTTAGGTATAGAAAATGTGAAACTCTTTGTAAGAATTAATCATTTAGATGTCATTTATCAAATTGTAAAATTTGTTTTGTTAAGTCAGTTGACTCCCCTTAGGTATGCTTGTTGTGGTGAAAAGACTATGCTTGGATTTTCACCATAGGTTTTATGTCCTGCCTGCTTTCCATTTTTTTTTTTTGCAGATTTGTACAGCCAATTCTCTCTGCTATTTTTCCCTTCCTCCTCCTTTCCTCTGAAATGTCTCTTCCACTCCACGGGGCAGAGGCTGGTGCTCAACCTGTGCTGTGCCTCAAAAAAAGAAAGGTGGGAATCAGGGGTGTGTTTGCTTTTTCCAAATCGCTCTTGCAAATCTGTACGTGAATAAACAAGGCAGAGAGCTGAGCGGAACACACAAACATTGATAGTTTATTTAGAAAAAAACAAGCTTGACCTAAACAGAGTGATTGGTCCTTTCCATTGGACAACCACTAAGTTGGCCGGCATGTAAGCCACGCCACAGGCAACTGCCCCGCCTCTCCCACTGGTCAGTCTGTGTCTGCCTGTGACATAAGCTGTTGACATTTATGTAAATGTGTCTTTCTGGATGCAAGATGGAGGTTGAAGTTTCTGACTCAAACATGGGCTATCTTTATCTTAACTGTTTTCACAAAACGCAGAATTTGCAGTTTATTTGACCAGACTCATATGTAAAAGCAGAATGTTAATATCTGACTTTGCCTACCACTTAACTGAAAATGTGTGTGCATGTGTAGAGGAGTGGCAGGTCTGTTCTCTCCACAGGAGTCTGGAAGTCTAGCTGATGTCAGCACTTGCTCAGGTCTGAGAGGAGACAGGTACTGCAAGAAGTGCTGTAGATGTGTCAGATGTGCAGACTGAAATAGATCCACTCTGAATGGGATGATCCTCTACATACATCCAAAATGCATCATATTCTTGTAGATGTTTATATGAAAGGCCAAGACAAAGCATGGTATAAGTATGAAGCAGAAGCAGGCAGAGGAAAAAAAAAAATCTCCAAATTCTTGGTAGAATAAACTATAATCGTAATTTTGCTTGCAAGTCTTTTAAATCTGCATCTCTTCCAGGTTTGTACATCTACAAACTAATTCAAGGTTAGCTTTTGATTCGTTTTCCCCCATAATTCACATTTGATTTTATATCCTGACTTTGACTAAATCAGTCTAACACACCTATAAGCTATGCTGAAGTCCAAATACATTATAGTGTTGGCTGTTTGGGACTGTTGTCCGGATGAAATATCCACCTTTGCCATTGTCTAAGATCTTTAGAAGCGTCAAAGATACCGTATCCGTGCATGCAATTATAATAATGAGAAATAAATATTTGCTACATTTTGAAACATCGGTGGAAAAAGACATCAGCATTTGGCAGATTAGAGTTCACAAAATACTTAAGTTCAAACAGTATGTTTGGAGCACCATTACTGCTCCAAACATACAGCTTAAAAATGAAGAAATCAGTTTTCTTTGTATAGTCCCTTGAAATGACATATGGTGTGAACTGGAGCTAAATAAATAAATTGAATTTCATTGCACTGGACCTTGAGTTTATTGTGAGTAATAGAGTCCTTATATTATGGAGAATTGCTCTTTAGATAGCTCTTTTTTTATCTTCCCATCAAAAATGACCAGCTATGCTAGCTTTGTTTTATATTCCCACATCATAATACTGTCGCCATCCAGCAAACACACATTAATGCCCAGATGAAATTTCACACCAGTGAAGTGGAATTCTTAAACATATCGATTGCATTGAATTTTATTAAGGTGTATTAGTTTCAATTAGTCTAGAAGATTATTTATTTTGGATTCATTTGAAATATGTTTTCTTGTTGATCCATTTCAAAATTACTAAATACTGTTTCCAAGACTATCATAACCTTAAAGGACGAATACTATCACACTTCAACATTTGAAATGTGCACGTTCTAGACTCTATCTCCAATTAGAATTTGTTTCACAGGATTTCTGGTTGATACTGTAGCCTCTTGCCAGAGTGTCTGCTGTTGGCTGTACTGGCTGAAGCAATAAAGAAAAAGAAAGATAACATAGTGACATAAGTAATTGCATGCCTTGAGAGGTGTTTGAGAGGATTCCCATGGCTAGATTTGAGCCATATCTGTACACCATGTCAATCCAATTTGGCTTCAAGCAAGAACACACCACATATATGTGCATTTTAGTCTTAAGGACATTCTAGACCATTATAACAGCTAGGGCTTAATGGTGTTCATGTGCTTCTTGGACCTCTCTCAGGCTTCTGGTTGGATTCCAGCACAGTAAACTATCTGACAAATGAGCAAAAGGGATAGTTTAAGTATACCTTATCAGAATACTAATGCTTTTGTTTTCTCACGAGACCATGAGGGTAAAATAGGATGACTATTTCTGACTTTTTTAAAGTGAGCATTGGAGTTTACCAGGCTGGCACTTAGCCTCCAATTATTTTTTATTAAGTAGTCAAGAAAGATTGAAATTTTTTAGCACAGATTTGGTTCTAAACATTATTAAGCAGAACCTGTTGATCTGATTGGGTGAAGTGACATATAGTTCCTGCTTACCAATGTTTAATTTTAGCCAATCACTGTAGCAAATGATTCCATGAGAAACCACATCAACTCATGCTTTAATGCTCTGCTCCTCTTTCAAAATAAGAATAGTGTATTCTACCAAACAAGATATTATAGCAGCAGCTAGCATTTTCTATTATTTTGATTCTTCTGTGGCCTCGGCAGCTCTTCCTTTTAACACTGTCGTATGTTGTCTCTTAAACCATAATACTGCAACATACTCTTTCACTATGAACCTGGCTTGAAATTGAAATGAAAAATACGACATGAAATCACACATACTACAGAAAGGCTTTGTTGCAAGATGTAATAAAAAAGAAGGAATTACAGAAAAAATGCTTATCTTACATTGCAGAGTGCCAAATACCTTAACTGAAGTTTTGCTTTCATTCTTTTTTTCTGTTTACCAATTGAAAGATACATACTAGACCCACATTTAAAGATATAGTGGAGGATTTGTGCGAATTTTTGAAAAGACCCACCCTCTCCACTTAAAAAAAAAATGCACATGCACAACTCTGTACCTGCTCCCAAGAGGGAAAGCCTATTAAACGAGTGCGAGTGCATGCACAAGCCCATTTCTCCTTGTGCATGCTCTGATTAAAACCTACTGTTTGCATCACTCATGCAAGCTTACTTTCCAAAAGAAGATATGCAATTTTTCCACCATGTCAGACTCGCACCGGTAAGTGAAAATAGGGATGAGAACGTAGGATGGTCTTACGTAAACATATCGCAAGAATGATTGACAATTAGGTCGACCACTTATTTTGATGATCCACCTGGAAAAAGAACATCCTCCAATATACCTTTAATCGACTGTATTTATATAGTGAAGCAGCGATACATCCTTTTTTTGGTAAACTGCCTACTGTTTGTGCTCCACTGACACTTGACGATCAAACTGAGGGACTATGCATCCTCCAGTGGAAAAAAGAAAGTCTTCACTGAATCATCTGACCTCTTGGAACCTGCCAGACATTGCCAGAACTTCCAATCAATCAGATCAATTCCACTACCTTCTTGTTGTGAGATGAGAGGAATGTACGAGACAGACATAGGGTAAAATATTGCAAGGGACAGGACACAGAGCTAGAAATGAAGAGCAGGACAGATGGACTGATAAGGGTAAATGGAGATGAATCAGAAGATGAGAGAAGGAAATGGAAAGATGAAAAGATGTACGCGTAAGGTGAAGGTAGAAGACAGATAAGCAAAGAATGATTGGATGTCAGAACACTGATAAAAAGCACAAGGTCATGGTTGAGCTTGGAGATCACAAGTGGGAACATGCCTACTACTGTGTATAGTACTTTATTCCTCCACTCCAAAACCTAAGTGTCAATCCCTTCATTCAACTTCAGCGTTTCAACATTCTCTGTCCTTCAACTCAAAGAACAATACTCTTTTTCTGGCAACCACCTTTTTCCCTCCTACATGGGCTATTGGAGAGTAATCAGACTTCCAATTACAGCAGCGCCCTCAGACACGGGTTGTGTCTGTGTTTATGTGAGTCACTGTGTGGTTGTGTATGTAAACATGTGTTGGTTTCTCTTCAGTAAAAAGAAAAAAAAAAAAAAAGTTTACAGAAACAGAATCAGATTCCTGCTGGTGCTCCCTCACAAACTAGAATGTCCTGCTGCTTACAAGCCCATGCCTTATCTGGGCATCAACCACCGACAATTCAACAAGACACAAAATCAAACAGATGGAAATATAAGCAAAAGCAAAGATTTTCGTTTGTTTTTTGTGGCTGACTAATTTCAAATTATTCAGTAATCACAATAAATGTCTGGGAAGAAAATACATACAACAAAAAAACCTGAAAGTAAGAGTTGAAATTAGAAATATACTTTTTACCTTTTAAGTTAAGCTATTTTCTTGTATAGATGCCAGTTTCTGTCTTGTAAAACCAAAAACCCTCATTGAGATATAAAGATACTAGAAGTAGTAAAAGTATATTCTAAAAAGGTTTATAAGATGGAAAAGTTCATTATTTTTTAACATATTAAGTAAAACTATGCTAATATCATACAGATTTATTACAGATTAAAATTGTTTTTTATACTAATTTGAAAGACTATAGCTTCTGGATATCTAAAGTTCAGAGTAACAAAAAACCATTGAAAATAGTCAAATAAATTGTGATCAATGTATGCATCAATGTAGTGTGGCAAGGAGGGAATCATCTTGTGGCACTGCTGATGTAATAGAAGTCCATGTTTTTTGATAGACTTGTTTTGTTCAGTCTAGTAATTCATTACCCTCTTGACAATATGCCATAGATTCTTTATGGGGTCAGATCAGACCAGTTTACTGGCCAATCAAGTACAGCAGCACAATTGTAACTGAAGTTACTTTTTATCTTTCTAGCAGACATCAGGTACCAAGTCCAGCTGTAAGATGAAATCAGCATCTCCATAAAGCTTGTCAGCAGAAGGCAGCAAAAGGTGCTCCAACATTTCCGGATAGATGACTGCACTCACTGTGGACTTTACATAACCCAGAGGAACAACAACATCTGAGGCCATGGCATTCCTAGTCCCCGACTCACAAAGCTAACTTTACACTGGTGTTCCAGCAACTTTTTTTTTGTCTGAAAACACATCCGATCTCACAACAGTCCAGTTCCTTATTCTCTTTGTGTCAGTTAGATACTTCTTATTCAGAAATGTTAAAAGCTCTCCAATATTGTTGTTTGCATTTTGTTTGACAATCCTCTATAGGTTGCCGTTATTCTTTCCACTTGCAAATCTGTTCCTAATACACATTCTTCTTCTAATCAACTTTATAAACAACAGTTTCCCAGTAATCTTGTAATGGGTGATCAAAAGTATTTAAGTATGTCACACTATTTTTGAGCAGTACTTTTAAGGAGTTATGATAGAATATATGTTGGACTACTGTAACTTTAGACTTATCTTCAAACTCAGTTTAAGTCTAAATAGCATACAGTATTCTGTTTTTTATGGTAGTTCAATAAAAAAATTGAGCAATACTTCATTGAAAGTGAATTTATTGATTGATTCTGGTTGCCTGTGTTTTTGTTTGGTCTGTTTTTTATTCATCATACTCAAAGCATATATGCTGTAGAGATCACCAATCCTATTCACCTCTACTAGATCATTGACTAGGAAAAAAATGAATGAAATCCCAAATATGTTGCTTTGTCCAGTCTTTGACGATGGTTCTGGCTCTACATTTTAAAGCTGTTTGGACGTTTTTTGTAGCTGCCTGTTGCTGTGATCAGAGCTATTTTTCCACACATACATCACCCTTATTAGTCTACTTCTGTCTGTGTTCTTCTCTTGCTCATTGTGTTGCCAGATTTTCCATATCAAGTAATGTTGAAGGAGAAAACCAATGGAAATACATCAAGGGCCATTTTCCTGTTAATATTTTTGCATTTTTGTCAGTTAAAGGGGCAAACTCAGACCTGACTCATATTAACCCTAATCAGAAACCTAAAAGAAAAAAATGTTCTATGTTGTTACCCTGTCAGACCCTGCCATAGTCAGTTATTTGCAGTGGTGTCAAAAGTACACACATTTGTTACTTAAGTAGAAGTGTAGATACTGCAGTTTAAAAAAATACTCTGGTAAAATATGAAATTTCAGCTTGACTTCTTTACTCAAGTAAAAGTGAAAAAGTATGTGCTCCAAAAACCAGTGTTGTGCCTGAACGCGTTCATTGAACGAAAGTTCATGAACTCGTTCATATTTTGGGCGAACGTGAACTGAACGTACTGCATTATTGCCTGGTGAACGTTATTGTGAACTCGTTCATTCTGGTGTCTGTGAACGGCACGCTCTCTCAGTTCAGTTCCTTTCAATCGGTTGCCAGATTTCTATAAAGCCCTCCAGGCGAAACCCCGGCTAAATCACACCGTAAACAGGCCTTAATATGTAGAGGGAAAAACACCCAATCTGGCAACAGCAGCTACCAGCCTCGTAGCCTACAGCCGCGTGCGTCATCAAAACAAAATGCAGCGTTGAAGCTACAACAGCATGGAGGCGACTTAAAACAGGTTTATGACCAGGTGGTCGGTGAGGATGATGGCAACAAGTTTGCCCGCCGGCTTTCAGTAAATAAATCCGCACTTCAGTAACCTTAAATTCCTACCTCAGCCTGGTCCCTCAGTTTGTGTTAGTAAAATCTTCTTGAGCGGAGGTCTTCAACAGGGGATCCGCGACCCCTAGGGGGTCTACGGAGGTACTGCATGAGGGTCTGCATGGTTAGTTGATATTTTTATATTCCCCCCCCCCGCATTTTTTCCCCCACTAATTGAAATGTCTTTAAATACTCATTAACATGAAATCAACACACTGTAGTAAACAGATAAATGGAGACAAAAGATGTCTTTCAGTCATCAATGCTCACATTCAGCGACACACAGGAGCTCTTTCAAGCTGGGCACCGTTTCCTTCACAACACCTGTCCCATCAACCAGGAATCAGAATCAGAAAAACTTTAATAATCCCAGGGAGAAATTAATTTCTTTACATTACTCCATCTGTAATAGAGTGACTATAGGACACAATTTCATACAATATATATAGTTAGGGGGTCCCCGCTCCATCTCGCCATCAGTTTGGGGGTTCTTGGTCTGGAAAAGAAGACCCCTGTTCTTGAGGGTTTTACTATCCATGTAACTTGTTTGTTAAACCTGCCTGGTATAATTTTCCAGGATTCCTTTTTAGTATGTATTGAAATGGAATTTCAAATGGAAAAAAATATTAAAATAAAAAAAAAACATTTGCACCTTAAAGACTACTTTCCTATTTTTCTTTTAATAATTACTCATAAAAAAGACCATTCAAGCAGCACATTTTTCCTGATGTTTTTGAGAATATACTGTAGGGGTGAAAGCTGCAGCTGCTACTAGTGTGAAGTGAATGGAAATGCTGTCCCCTCAATGCTAATGTAAACCCTGGTTGGATAAGGATTCAAAACTGGATATGAAGATGAAATCTGACGCACAGTTTCAGAGTTACAACTGATAAAATAATTGCTGTCTGTGGTTCTACAGTAGGCTATGGTGTAATTGAGCAATATATGAAAAAAAAAATGAAAAAAAAAGAACTATGAACTAGTTCGTTTTTTGGAATTGTGAACTATGAACTGAACTAGTTCATTTTAAAATGTGTGAACTGAACTTTGAACTAGTTCACGTAGAAAGAGAACTTTCCCAACACTGCCAAAAACTACCCAAAGTATAAAAGTATAGAGTAACCTTTAAAAAACCAACAATTGCCTGTGTCCGACCTTTCGGACATTTCAACATCTTTTTCTGAATCTGACATTGTTGCATGGCATAGACAATTCACGTTTGCAGTTTGAAGAACACCTGCTTGCTTCTGATAATTTCCTTTAGCTAACCAATGAGTGTTTGCGTTATATGACTCATCCAATTAAACTAGATGTGGATGGCGCACATGACGTGAAATAAATATTTATAAACATTAAACCAAAGCCAAGAATCATGAGTATCGTCTGTTTTAAAAATGTAAGAAATAGAAAGTTCAGATACTTGTGTGAAAATGTAATGAGTAGAAGTCAGAAGCAGGAAGAAAATAATAGAGTAAAGTATAGATACCTAGTGTAAAAAAAAAAGTGTACTTAAATACGGTAAAAAAGTTTTTGTACTTCGTTTCTTGACACCTCTGGTAATTTGTATTCATTTACTTATTTATTTATTGGTATACTCATTTAGAAATTACTGTGAAGAGCATGATAGCTCAGATGTTCAGGGTGTTTGTTAGGCTGGGATTGCACAATATATCTCACGTTTAAGTGCAGCAAGAGAGAGAGAACAATTTATATTGACTGCAATTATATATAAAAAAAACAATGGTCCAACTTTATTCCTCCCCAGCAGATGTCCAATGAGTCAACATTAGCAGTACTGCAAGTTGATTTCAGTGCTCAGTAAATTATAGTAGATGACCTCTTCTGCAGCTGCATTCACAATAAACGGCGTTTGCACATCCATCCTGTTGGTTTTCAAATCCCTTTTCTCAGCATAAAAGTAGTGCCTCCTCACACAACCCACTAGATCACAACATTAGAAAATGTTCATTATTTTTGATCACTAGAGTGTGAATAATACAAGTTCTTTCATGCAATAAAACCTATAACATAAATTCATAAAATCTGAAGACATAATTTAAGGGAACTGTCTTTCTTGTATTACATTGACCAATGCAATGTGTGCGTTGCCTTGACACTGGCTGTTACAACACAATTACAGTCCTGTCATGATTACTGATTTAGTAAAAATGTATAATTTACATCCTTGATTAAAGTGTCAAATTTTAATTCCATGTAACTCATTTAAAAAATCCTCGACAGAATTGACAAAATTGTAAATTAGATGCTTTCTTTATACATTTAAAAGCTAAGTGTTTTATGAATTGTATAAATGGATCAAGGTATTCTTCCATGACAGCTTGAATGGTTGGAAGCCGTTTAAAAAAAAAAAAAACACAATGAGGAGGGCAGTATAGTATAGATTTTCTCAAAATTAAATGCCCATAAATGATAGAAAAATGAAGAGCAGATTTTAAGCCTAACATATTGTGGCTCAAAAGGAATATTCATAATTTATACTAAAGTATAATGAATTTGATGATGATTTAATCACATAGTTAAAATTGTAATGATCTTGGCGCTGATGACTCAATTACTCATTTTATTCTCCTGCCATTTTCTTCATAACCGTTCATCTGATCCACCTGCTTCTTCTTCCATTTCACCTGCTTTCTTATCGGTCATCAGGGCCAGATTATTCAACCTTTTGGTTAAGAGATCTCTTGCATGCCTGACTGTGTTCTGAATGCCTGACCCTTTCTGCCTTTGGATATCTGTGCTTTTCTGTTCCTGTTCCCTTTCTGATCTGTTTGCCTGACCCGTCTTGAGACTCCTTCTGGATTCTCCCTGTTGATCAGGCATGGATCTGCTTCCTGACACCAACCTGGATCTCTGATCTTCTGGCTCAGACTTTTGGCTTTGCCTCCTGGGTAATCCTGCCTTCCTTCATCTGCTTGAATCTGATCTCCTGCCTGTTCTGCAGTTTTCAAAGCTTCATCGTCTTGCACTATCTAACCCACCGCATCTTGTTGGCAGCTGACAGACTGGATCCTACCCCGTTTTCTGGACATGGACTGAACTAGTAAACCAAGTTAGATACGTTAAAATCCTTCTCTGCCAAATTTAAGTGGTCATTAACCTGGGTTTCCTTTCTGCAGAGGTTCCTTCAACACATCCCCTAGATGCTGTTTCCGCAGATCAGTTTTTTAATAAATGCTCTTTCGAATGATGCGTCTGTCTGCCTTGAATACTGGGTCCTCCATTCTTAGCCATCATTAAAAAAAGGACACAGTACTAATTACACCACATGCCATTGAAGAAGGTTTTTAGTAAAATCAATGAGAAAAACATAATCAGATGATCCTACCTCTAAGTGATAATTTCATAATTTAAAACAATATAAGTGTAACCGAGCGTTTTGGGTCCGTATTACGTACTTTATAGGCAATAACGGGACAAGAGACGGGTCGGAGTTTTCGGCGGTAGCCCCGCTTCCGGTTTTATTTCTTCTTCTTCTCTCAACACATAACCACAAACTCACAAGCTCCCCCTGCCGTACACCCGGCGAACTTTCGCTCCCCGGCAACAGGGATGGACACCACTTTAACATACAGACATAGAACAGTCTGTTACACACGTCCCCCCCTCAACAAGAAACGTCCCCGTTTCACCTGAAAAGCACCTGAAATGTAACCCTTCCAAAGAGAGGTAACAAAATAACAAAACAAACAAAAAAAATTCAACCTTACCACACAGTTAGGTACACCATGTAATTACAAACATGAAAGGAACAGAGCAGAACAAAAGCCTTAAACAGACCGCTCATGTCTCTCAACCACCAAGTGGAACTTATGTCAACAAAAAAAAAAAAAAACAAACAAAAAACTAGAACTTCAAAACCTAAGAAAGTCCTGCAAATAGGATGGAGGCCTCACCAATCGCCCCCTGCGAGACCGCCCAACCTGGGACTCAGGCAAGTCCCCACACAGTCCATTGTCCACCTCACCAGTCTGAGATTGATCTCCGTTCTGGGGAAGGGAAGCCTCGACCCCAAGAGGAGAATTCACAGCAGCTGGAGCCGGAACAGCCTGTGCAGGCAATGGCAGAGTGTACGGTTTCAGTCTGTCATGATGAACCACTTGGACTCGCTCCATTGGATCGAGGGCGTTGACGAGGCGATACGTGAGCGCAGACTCCCCACCAGAAACCAACACTTGCACGACCCGATATGGACCCTTCCAGTGCGGCGCCAGCTTCATACGGCTCTCCGTGGGGTTACTGATCCACACCAGCGCACCTACCACATAGGGGCGATGACAGCTACCCTGGTCATAGTACAGTTTCTGTCTTTCCTGAGCTTCAGCCGAGTTAAGCCTGGCAGCGCTGAATGCTGACCCCAGTCGCTCTGCAATGACGGAGGCATAATCCATCAAAGATCCAGTACCCCAGGAGTCGGGCGCATTAGCGGGCACTAGCACATCCGCTGGAACACGGGCCTCACGTCCATGCATGAGAAAAAATGGAGTAAACTGGGTGGTGGCATGCTTAGAGGTGTTGTATGCGAAAGCAACATGCTTCACATACGTGTCCCACTCACCGCCATGAGAAAGCAACAGCTTGGCCAGCTGATCGATCAAAGTCCGGTTGTGGCGCTCCACCATGCCATCCGATTTGGGATTATACGCAGTGGTACGGGTTTTCTTAATCCCCAGCAGCTGGCAGAGGATCTGGATCACTTCCGCCTCGAACTGACGGCCCTGATCACTATGCAGGATTTCGGGAACCCCATGCACCAATACATAATCCTCAAACAGGCAGCGTGCCACTGAAGGCGCTGTCTGGTTAGGCAACGCATATAGGGAAACAAACTTAGTAAAGTAGTCCTCTACCACTAAAATATCCTGTTCCCCCGGGATGTTATGGGCAGCTCCAAGATATCTGCGGCTACCCGCTGCAAAGGCCGGCATACTTGGGCCTCTCCCATAGGGGCCTTGGACCCTGGGACCGGCCTCCTGCGAGTCTGACAGGCCAAACATTGCTCACACCACTGCCTTATGTCCCTCAACATGAAGGGCCAGTAGCAGGACTTTCTGGCCTTTTCCCACACACGTTCTGCTGAGAAATGTGCAGCAGCTGGCCCCCCATGCAACTGTTGAAGGAGTTCCGGCACCAGGGATGCAGGGACAACAGTCTGAATCTGCTTCTGTCCGGTGTTGTCAGTGAACGCTGTGCGGCAGAGCAGCCCGTCAACCACAGACAGACGGTGAAACTCAGTCCACAGTTTCCTCAAGCTGGCAGAGGAATCCCGGGGCAGTTTACGAGGCTGTCGCACCCTGCCTTGCTCTAGCCATGTCAGAACAGTACTGATGTCAGAGTCCTCACGCTGCAGTGCCTGCAACTCAGCTCCCCCATCACCGAGGGTATAGACCAGAACTGACTCCGCTTCCACATTCCCAGCCGTAGAGTGGTCAGACGTCTCCACAGAAGCCACAGTAACAGGTCCAGTTGCAGGAACATTTGCCTGGACAGGGTCAGGGGACACAGGCCGGCGGGACAGAGCATCAGCATTCTGATGGCGTGCGCCATCCCGGTGCACCATGACCCAATCAAATGGATCCAGCTCCAGCACCCACCGGCTCCTACGTCCAGTTGGATCATTATCAATAGCCATGCGCCGCAGGCCCAGCAGAGGGCGATGGTCCGTGATGATGGAGAATGCAGACAACCCCACATAGTGTTTGAACTCACGCACAGCCCACACCACGGCCCATAACTCTCTATCGAAGGTGGACCATCTCTTTTGTGTGTGGGTGAGAGCCTGGCTGGCATAGGCTACCACCTTCTCACAGCCATCTTCATCCTGCGCCAGGACTGCTCCAACAGAGTCTTTAGATGCGTCGGTGTACACCTTGAAAGGAAGTGCAAAGTTGGGCAGCGTCACCACCGGAGAAGAGGTGAGAACTTGCTTGAGGTAGCTGAATGCAGCCTCACACTCAGCCGACCACTCAAAGGGGACGTTCTTTCCAGCCAGCCGATTCAAGGGTGCCGCATGTTGGGAGAAATTACGCACAAATCTCCGATAATAGGAGCATAGGCCCACGAAGGCCCTGACCTCCGACGGGGTGCGGGGAGTTGGCCACGTCCTCACCTTGTCTGTGTTCCGTGGGTCTGGTCGGAGACCATCTCTGGAGACTAGGTGGCCCAGGAAAACGACATGGTCCCTGGCAAAGCAGCATTTTTGCGGATTCAACCTCAGACCCGCCTTCTGGATCCTGGATAGGACTTTATCCAAATGAAGGAGATGATCAGTGAATATACGGCTATAAATCAGTATATCATCCAAATACACCATACAAATGTGCCATGGCAGGCCCCTGAGAATGAGCTCCATCATGCGTTGGAAGGTGGCTGGCGAATTAGACAGTCCCATAGGCATGGCCCGCCACTGATACAGGCCCCGTCCGGTCGTGAAAGCCGTCTTCTCACGGTCCTCCTCAGCCACTTCCACCTGCCAGTAGCCATTTGAAAAGTCAAGTGTGCTGAACCAGACTGAACCAGCTAAAGCGTCCAGGCTATCATCCACTCGTGGGAGGGGGTGTGAGTCTTTGATCGTCACTGCATTTAGACGACGATAGTCAATACAGAACCTCCACTGCCCCCCTTTCTTTCTCACCAGCACCACTGGAGACGCCCAGGGACTACAACTCTCCTCCACCACGCCGTCTGCCAGCAGTTCAGCCACTTGACGTTCAATCTCCGTCCGCTTCTCAGGCGATGCACGATAAGCACGCTGCTTCACAGGGGGTGAGTCCCCCGTTCGGATGCGGTGTTTGATCAGCGTGCACTTGCCTGTGTTCCGGCCATCCAAATTGAACACCTCAGTGAACCCCTGAAGCAGGTCAGCCAGCTTGGCCCTTTGCTCAGCCGTAACAGGAGACTCCTCCAGGGAGACAGGGCTCACTGCATCTGGCGACACAGCTGGATGGTCGTCCGCGACATGAGGTGGCCCGCAGATATCTTCCTCTTTGACGGGGTAGAACTCCCCCAGGTGTAGCCCCCGCTTGAGTTCAACTGCGTCCCCTGTGGAATTGAGAATGCGGGCTGAGGTCACACCGTTTCTCACACTGTTCACTGTACGAGCGACCACCAGTCCTGTCGTATCTGGAATGTTAGGCTCCAGGTAGCCCACAAAATCAGCAGCAGGCCAACCAGTCCCAGCAGACGTGAGAATATTCACCGGGACCAGAGCCTCACTCAATGGGGGAATGGTCAGAACATCAGCAACGGACACATTACAACAGCTAGGGACTAACTCACCACCCTGAAGCAGCGGCACAGAAATGTCCCATAGTTGTAACACACCTCGCCCCAAGTCCAACAATGCACAGTTCGGAGCCAGGAAATCCAGTCCGAGCAGCACACTCTGGGTGGATTGCCGTAATACGTGGAAGGTGTGCTGCCAGTAGGTTGGGCCCAGCCTGAAGGTGATCTCACAGGTACCGAGTGTATCCAACATCTGTCCATTAATAGCCCGAGAATCGATATAGTTCTTTTTCATGGGCCTGTTTCGCAGAGCCGGGACTGACATACGGAAGTCCTCACTGATCAGGGAAACCGACGCCCCCGAATCCACTAACATTGGGACCTCGGTGCCTTCAACCACACCCCTGACGAAGGAAGTTGGGTGGTCAGTACAGTCCATAAGGGCTATTACATTGGAGAAGTCATGGTTTAAGGGGCCCCCTATAGGAGAGGCTGGCATTTGGGCCTCAATACCAGCTAATTGTCGTTTCCCTGACGGTCGTTAACCGTGTCCCGCTGTCGAGGCAGGAAGTGCACACCACGTCGTCTGGGCTCATCCTCCTGTCGGGCACGCCAGCTCGGGCTAGGACTCCTGCCTCCCGTCGGCCTAGGGGTGGAGGACATCCCCGGGCCACGAGGCTGAAAACCCCTTTGACGTGGGGGCTGCCCAGATTCAGGGGAGCGACCACGTTGTTCTTCCCTAGAACTCCTGGACCGGCAGCCCCATTCACCACAGGTGCAGTGACAGCGTTCCCCCGAGGGTGAGCGAATGCCTCGTCCCCTCAGGTCACTATTCCAGGCTCTCAGCCTCTGATTGTCCTCATAAAGTTCTCTCATTTCCATTCTCATGGAGTACATGTCCTCTGTTAGCTTCTCCACAGCTTTCTGGAGACCCCCGGGAACCGACACGGACTGGATAGATGGATTCTCACCACTGTAGCCAGCAGCACTCACATAGTCTCTCTGTAGCGCAGCTCTAGCGTTCTCACAGCGCTCAGCCACGTGCAGCGCCTCCTCCAGGTCCGTGGCACCCATCTCCAGACACTTGGCCTTTAACGCCGGATCCAGACCAGCCAGAAAGCGTCGGAACTTCTCCTCCCTCTGTGCAACCTCACCATAGTCCGGAAAAGCCTCAACGACCAGCCGGCTCACGTCAGCAGCATACACCTCCAGACTTTCACCAGGAGCACGCGCCCGGGCCGTGAGGCTGGCTCTGAAGCGGTCCATCAACTGCCTTTGTCCAAAAGCTGCCCCAAGTCTCTCCTTCATCATAGTATAATCCGACTTGATTGCTTCGGAGAGGCTGTCCCACAGCAGAAACGCGGACTTGCCGAGACGAGTGGGCAGAATCCTCACCAGCTCATCCTCACAGTTGCCGCCGCCCCTGGCTGTAGCTCCAACGGCCACCTCTAGCTGCCTTGCCCAGCTGAGGAAACTCTGGCTGCCATCCCCGGTGAAAGGAGGGGGGAGGTCAATCTTAACATCACTGCCCGGTGAGTATCTGCCAAGCCTGCTCGGGCTGGGTTTAAAAGGGTCCTCATCTGCCGACCACATGTCCTTTAAGTGCTGTTTTCTACCGCACCGCACGAGGTTAGCTAGCCGGCTATATCGGAGATGCTATGCTAACCGACTGACAATTAGCCGTCACGGGCTAAATACGCTACGAAAAAAACTTAGAAAAACAACGGGGGTTTAGTAGAGGAATCCCACCGCTGCCACCAATGTAACCGAGCGTTTTGGGTCCGTATTACGTACTTTATAGGAAATAACGGGACAAGAGACGGGTCGGAGTTTTCGGCGGTAGCCCCGCTTCCGGTTTTATTTCTTCTTCTTCTCTCAACACATAACCACAAACTCACAAGCTCCCCCTGCCGTACACCCGGCGAACTTTCGCTCCCCGGCAACAGGGATGGACACCACTTTAACATACAGACATAGAACAGTCTGTTACATAAGCATTACTAATCTTTACAATTTAGGTCTGTTTGCAGGGATTGCAGGTTTATGGATTGGTATTTAGAGTGAAGTTTTGGGTTGTAAACACTTTGAATATGGTAATTCACTTATTTCTGTGACTTTGATGGCAAAAAAATCCGCAGCTCACTTTCCAGATGAATTGCAAAACAAGTTGCTAATTGGTGGGTTTATCCGAGTGGTATTTAGCAAATTTGAGCATCATAACAGAGTATTGGCATTTTGCATTTCAGAGTGTTAAACTATTGATCTGTTTCTCTTATTCTTTGTGCTCAAATCTGTCTCAAATTTAAAAAGCAGCTGCTTTCTTTACATACTTTACTTTGTTGTTAATCATCATGCAAAAATATTAAATCGACAAAAATAAGAGTTTATAAAGGCAACTGATCTAAGCTTACATAAGCCCACAAATTCCTGTGGCTCTAATAATTATCCAACCATATTTAACATTAATTAAAGACACCTTTTTCATTTGTTTTTAACAGCTACATATAGATTATCCAGAGAAATACACCTGAAACAGGAGCATGTTACTGTTTTTGAAAGTACGTCATGTCACTCCTATTAGAGACAACCTTTCGCTTTTCATAGTTAAATCATCCTCAAATCCTTAAACAACCTCTATATCTAAAAACTTTGGATTCTTGATGTTTCCCTAAAAAGAACATTCGAATATTGACCACACTTCTGAAACAATATGACCTAGATCACAATTTCCTTGTATTTTATTTTGTGTGATTACGATGGCTGACCTAAAAATTGTTTACTTTTTCTGCCACAGCAGAAAGATAATAAGACAGACTGATTTAAGAATGATAGTTTTAGATTCCCTATCTGAAGAGAAAAATAAACTTCATTAATGGAATGCAAAACCTGTTTATCAGAAATGAAACAGACTTGTACAGAAGACATGAAAAGCAAGAGAAAAACATCTGGAAAATAAAAGTTTTTTTATTTTCTTTTTTTTTCTGTCCTTAAAGGCAAGTAAAAAAAAAATCAAAGTCAATTTTTTCTAGTAATATTTTGTTTTGCCACTAGAAGCATATAAAGACAGAAACTCACTGTTGGCTGTATTTGTCTACTGTGGAATACGTTTTTCTTTTAAGACTTCTGTGGATGCGCAATATTAAAAGTTTTATTATAAAAATGTGATTAGTATAATTAAAGACAGATCAACGTTAACTGAATTGACAATGCATTGTTTGCAAAAAAAAAAAAAAAGATTAACTTTTGCTGTAAGGTAAAATGACATAAACAGGAGGCTCATCGTCAGCACTTGAACATGTTCCCGCTATACTTATACTAATTTAATAGCATTTTAGATGCAAAAATTTAGTTTTTGATGCTTGATCTGAAAATGAGTGTTCGCTCAATAAAGAACAACTTACAGTAATTAAAAATACTGAAAATAGAGCACATATGTACAAAAGCTCAGTTTCTTAGTCATAGTTATTAGTATATTTTGTGAAAGTAAGCAGTCTTTAAATCATGTATCAGGTATGAAATTTAAGTTAAAAATCAGCTTATGTTTATCTGTTGAAGCATAAATATACAGTATTTAGTTGTAAACTAATAAGAGCCAGTCTGCTCAAAACAGACAAACTGATGCTTCCTTTTAGCATATACTCTGTGCATTTGGTAATTAAGCATGAATACCTCATTAGGTAAATCACTTTTATTAGGTAAATCATTTCACAGGCCAAATTGATCTCTAATAGTTCTTAGAAAGCCACCAGGCAGTATCATTTTTTTCTCCAATCAAACCCAACAGCAGGGATCCCCCTCAATTAGTTATCCACAATAGAAACCCTAATAGCAAGAAATTGCAGAAACTCACAGCAACATAGTTTCAGAAAAAAATATGTACAGTTTATACATTTTTTTTCTCCAAATCCCTGAGATTTGTCACGCTCATATGCAATAAGGGATACGTGTATTTTTTCTAAAGTTGTGCAACAGAATTGAAATCTATCCATTTGTAAGTGACAATTATAGTTTTAACTAAATACAAACTCCCACTTCCAGCAGCTGTTCATCTGTAAGTCAACATGGCAGAAAGAAAATGCCAGCCAAACAAGCCAACCCATAAAAACTTCAGCTGCTAATTTGTTTCCTTTAGAATCTGCCATGGTGCAGAAAATATAGATAGCATTATAGCTTTCTGAATAGCAGTGGCCACACCGGCTTATTGCTGCTGATAGCATCTGCGAGGGAAACAGGAGTCCTGGAAGGCAAGAAGAAGAATGAGCTTTGCGCTCTTTGAATACATTATAGGTCGTGCATATGCCTGGGATTATATATGCACATGCCTCTAAGTGTGTTTCTTTCATTCAACAGGCCCTTCTTCCATCTCATTGGGGAAAAAGCTATTGTGTGATGCTAACAAATTTGCCCGCAGTTAGGCAATATAGTGGCAATATATTTTATTATGAATCTAATTTTACTGTTGGAAGGTTTTTGAATTGAAAAGAAGCAAATAAGAATAGACAGAAAAAATAGGTTTACTTTTATGTGGATGTGATTTTAATTTGAAAAGCCAATCTGACTTTTATGAAATTTGGGTTCTCTGTAGTTGTAGTTGTAGTTAATAATAATTAATGGACGTCACCTCAATAATAGTGAGGCTCTGAGAAGCATGTTTAGTCAAGGAAAAAAAAAGCAGCACGTACAACATGGGGAAATGTGAACAAACACTTATATATTAAGATGAACTAAACAGTATAACATTTTGTTAACTAAATTTAACATTTCTAGAAGAACAAATTAAGGAAATATCTTGCATAAGTGAAAACCTCACATGAAAAGATATGACAGCTTTTATTTTATATTCATAGTAGATTTATAACATATTTCAGGAATATATGTGATTAAACTTAAGCTGAAAGTTAAACAGAAGCTTTAAACAATAGCTTTTCAATACAGAATATATGTCTGTTCAAAACAATAGGCTTTTTTCCAAAATGTTAAGTACTTTAGGCCTAAAGTCTCTTAAGCAAATATTTTGTTACTGCACTAGATTTGATATTTTCAAGAGAAATGCAGAGGTTTAGCTCTTGACAGCATGTGTTTGATATTTTCAGTGACTTGGCCAGAACCTGACTTTACCTTACCGAGCTGAGAGTGGCAGAGTGCAGCAGAGTAATTTCAGTGTGGAGGATTTGGGTTATTTGTAGCTGTTCCATTTATCTCCTCAGACCTTTTTACAGGAAGACAAAACGGTATATGTTGTTTTTTTTCACAGGATTTCATCAATTTTACTACCAAGAGGCTACAATGTAAAATCACTACAACTGAAGGATGCTTCATTGTTTTATGCTCTAGAAGTTGTTGCCATGTAGCACAATTTTCCTTTGAGTACAGCTGGAGAAACACCCACCTGGAGGCTCCAACTCCACTCCCGTGTAAGCAACGGGTTGCAGTGGTGTAAACGGCATCAGTTAAATCTAGTTACTGTTTATTAATTCAAAAGGTTGTTTTTACTAATTTTAATAGTTTTTAATTGAAAAATAAATAAACTATATCATCAATGGCATATTTATCAACCAGAAACAGCCAAGTGAAGCTGGAACTGGGATATCTAATCAAATAGTATTTTTCAATTTTTGCTGTTTTGCTCTCGACCTGCAGTGTGCTTTATATCCCCTCACGCCTTTAATCATTTCACCCCAGTGCAAGCAGTTTCACTCAGTGAATCTTGTACCTTACTCAACTTTGTCTCCACTTGGATTTTATTTATTAATTTTTTAACCACCAGCCGTTAGTCTTTTTTTTTATTTCTCCAGTTTTCCTTTTGAATTATAATGACCTTTTTGGGACCCTTTAATTTGTGCCTAAGGCGTTGTTTTGAACTTCCTTTCTCTTCTGCTTTGGCCTCTGGGTTACCCCAGACATCAGTTCACAGATGACTATTTCATCCCAACAAAATTCTATTTATTACTACTACTTTGTTTTGATCCTAGCTTTGAAAGTTTACAACACAAAATTGAAAGAGCAAAGTAAACAAAGTAAACACAAAGACCATCCAACTAAACTGATAGAACACCTAAGGAGAGAATTAGAAAAGTTTTGAGGCCCTCCTCTGGAGAAGTTTCAGAGATCAACAGCTTACAGTAGGTAGTACAGTCTATCAATGGGACAAGAATTAGGCATGCACTCAGCAAATCCAGTCTATAAGTAAAACTAACTTAGAAAATAAAAGGGAAACTTTGGGAAGTCCTACTCAGTTTTTGCAACATGTCCTTTAGAGATTTGCAGGCTATGAGAATCATTTTCCCAGGTGCAGGGGAGCTAATCACAGTGGATGAAGCTAAATAGAGGACTAGTTAAAATGAAAACCTGTTTGAGGATACAAAAGTCAGGTGTCTTAGATTTAACTTTCTGCAATAAAAATAACCTACATTTATAACAAAAGTTATGACTGATCTTGAACAAATGTAAAAGTGACAATGACTCAGACCTAAATCTATTCTAAAGTATGTGGCAAGTATTGGGAAGTGATTGCTCTCCAATCATTTTGACTGAACTTAAGCTTTTCAAAGATTAAAGGAACGGGCAGGCTCAGTGGTTGAGTGGCAGAACAGGATATCAGAAACACAAAGTTAACGCTGGACACACATTCTGCACACTGGCTTGAGAGAAATAATCTACCCTGATAACTGGTAGCAGGCAGCTTAAATAGAGGCAGGAGCAGGTGGATCAGATGAACAGCAATGAGAAACCAGGCAGAGTTAGACAGGTGAGTGAAATGAGTAATTAAGCCAGTAATCAGCACCAAGATCCTGACATTACATGTCAGGTTTTACCTTTTTCTTACACCAGCAGTTAAAAGGATAAGACCTAAACAACTGCTGGGCTCTGGTATGGCTCATATGTAACCAACCTATTAAAATAAAAATAAATGTTTTGCTTGGTGTTAAACTACTTATTATATTTCCCACTTGTGAGTCCATTGCTCATTACTGTAGCAGTGAGGCAAAAGGTTGCTTGTAGCACTGGAGCAACATTGGTTATGCATATAAAATCCCATGAAACCCTACCAAAAATACCATCAAACTAATAGAGTAAAGAAAACAAGCTCTTACAATTTGTTTTATTTTTGTTCTGAAAGATAAACTATTTGTTTCAATAGCTCTGTTCCAAAGCAAAGCTGCATCAAATTATGGACAGAAAGAAAATGCAGAAAAAGGTTAGAGGGATCAAGTGCATTGGCATTTACTAAGTACTTAGCAAGGTGAGTGCGTCATAGACAAACAGGAACAGCAGACATAAATATACTCCAGCTGAATAATCTAACACACTCCAGTGCATGCTCTGTCTGATGGATCCCATAAACACAGGGGTTTTACACAACAGAAAACACACAGCAGCCAGAGTCACACTAAAAAACACTTTTCGCTCTCAGAGGCTGCCAGTTGGGTGTGTTAGCTGAAGAATAAAATGGTCACTGATGGTCTTACGGTTCAGTAAGGAGAGCCCTGAAAAGATAGTGGTGGCAGTTCACTGAGAAAAGAGGTCTGTGAAGGCAAATCCAATTTGTTATCCTGAAACACAACATTTTCGGATTTCGCCTCTATTGCTGTGGATAAATAATTATTGCATAGAAAATTACATTTTGCTGTTGGTCATTTCTGTTTCATTTTCCTCTGACCTTTTTGTTATTTATGGAATGCAGGTTATATAGCTAAATTAAATTAATAGGCTGGGTTTACATTTCAAATATACATTCCTATAATCCAAAAATATCAGAAATGATAGACTACAGTTTGATTAAACCATTTGGAGCAAAATCGACAAAGCTTTTAGCGACATCATTGCAGCCTTGCAGGTGGTGGCATTATGTTGTATTGGCGTTTAGCTGCAGGAAGGATCGACGCAATCAAAATTACTAACATCATGAGGAAATAACGTTAAATATTAAAGCAATATCTCAAGACATAAGCTGGGAACTCATGGCTAAGGAATAAAATATGACTATGAACCCAAGCTGACCCCCAATTTAGTGACAGTGAGGTGGTTTAAGGACAGAAAAAAAACTTTATTGTTCTATAGTGACCATTGTAAAAAAAAGCATGGTTGGTTTTAAATCTCACTCTCTTGAAACATTTTTGTCAGAAGGAATGGACAGAAATTCCAACAAAGAATTGTAAGACATATTTCTTAACAAAAATCTTTCTAGCTGAACCTCACTAAATTCTCCATCAGTTCTTATCTCTGGAATTTAATACATTTATAATGTAGTAAGAAAACTGAAAATGTAAAAATGTTTAAAATCACAGCAGTTTTTGCATGTTTCACACAACAGACATTTGTAAAGTGTAAATTACAGGAAGTTTACATTTGGGTGCAAAAATAAGCTAATTGCTCTTGTTATATTTGTAAAAATGTACATCTAATGATAATGATATGATTGACCAAAGACAAAAAAAAACATTACATTCTGTGTAGGTTGGCTACTTTTGGAAAGAAATG
This sequence comes from Cyprinodon tularosa, assembly GCF_016077235.1. Lineage (NCBI taxonomy): Eukaryota > Metazoa > Chordata > Actinopteri > Cyprinodontiformes > Cyprinodontidae > Cyprinodon > Cyprinodon tularosa. The sequence goes on from NW_024039587.1 coordinate 226,936, forward strand.
TCATGGACCAAAAGGATCAGCAGTGACTTTTGGTCTCTTTGTTTTTAAATGCTTTAAAAAGACGATTCCATTTTTAAGCAGTGTGTATGAAAGAGGTAGGTAGACAGGGCCATCTGTTCAGATCATTAGGCATTAAATTCTTTGAAGTTTAATGTCTGCCAAATTAAAATATCAAAAATCTCATAGAGGGAATAATTAAGGAAATTTTATTAACATAAATCCCTTTGAATGAATGAAACAATACTTGCAGAGGTGTTTAAAATTCAACAGATATGTCTAATCATTACAAAATGTTAAAATGTCATCTATAAGGAGAACAGAGCTGTGATATTATTGCATAACCGTGTGAATTAAAAGTTATTAAAAAGTTATTAAAATTCTATTGTCTATTCTGCAATATATGGTGTTTTGATTGAACTGATGGCAACCCTAAGATCTCTTAAGGCATTAATCTAAAAAATGACAACTTTCTTTCTATCTTTATAAGATCAATCTGTGATGGATTTTTTTTACCTTTAGTCTAAGCACCATTCATTAATTTATTTAAAAACAGGTAAATTGTACATATGATAATGATATAATGTTTTGGTTGTGCAAAATGGAGAATAATGTCCAATATTAATCACAACAAATATATTCTACTATATTGTAAAGACTTTTTAAAGAAAAAAATGAAACTAATTTTGAAAATCAAAAACTGTTTTTTGTGCCATACTTTGAAAGTATGTTATTTCTAATGTTTCCAGTTGGTACAAATAAAGAGAGCAGAGAAGAGGAGAAGCAAAAACCTAAAACATCCTACAGATAGCATCACAACAAAATGCTGCAAAGGTACAGAATGGAGAAGGGATAAAATGATCTACATGGAAAATAAATAAATTGTCATTATTTGTGGTTATATGAGGAAAACTTTCTATTGAGTGATGTTTGCAGCATGCAGCAACACAACAAAGCTGATGAACCATTAAAAATGTAAACTTTGAATGATCTTTTCAGCAACAGTAACTTGAGTGATCTTTCAAGCAAAAAAGAAAGTGAGAGCAACATATTAAATGTTTTGTCAATACTTAAATCAATAGAAACTTTTAGTGCCTCAGCCAAATGTCTGCAAATAAAAAGTAGAAATAAATAAGCGTATTATTTTATTGTTTATAACAAATATTTAGTTTAAAGTATACTTTACTGCATTTGTATGTATTTTTATAGTCATATTAGCATGGGCGGTTTTAGACAGGGCCAACAGTAGGACTGGTGTTTCTTCCTGTAAGGATCCTGTACTGAAAACATAATCAAATTCTATGATGATATGCTCTGGCACAAAAATCATAAGGGATTTGTCCCTTGATTGATTGATTACTTTATTGATCTCACAGTGGATAAGTTTACTCATTACATCAGCTAAAATAGTCAAAGGAGAAGAAGAAGGTGCCAAAGGAATAAAAAGGTGCATGGGGTATATACATTATACTGTATACAGTGCGTCCACATGTGAAAGTTTATTTTTTTTTATAGTAGGATTATTATACAGGGTTATTGCACAGGGTTTTTACATGGGTATTTATAAAGATGGATATTTATATATATATATAGTTGTTGCACAGGGTGTCAAATATAGAGAAACAGGTTATTGCACATTGTATCAAATAGTAATTGCACATTATACACTGCACAAGTTATTGCCCTGGACCAATTTAATTTCTTACCTTTACATTTTAGCAATTATTTGCTACAAAATGTGGTCTAGAATCACCTCTGCAAATTTATTTTAATTATGGGCTTGTTTATTTGTCAAAAGTACCTAGACACTAGTTTAAAAAACCCAAATCCAGAAATTCCAGGATAAAATATAAAATCAGACTTGACCTAGCATAAGGTGTGCATATAAGTAATCACATAAATGTATTTTTGCAAGTTTCTTCAAGCAACTATAAAGTCAATAACAGATTTACTGATTCAGCAAATAAAAGAGTATTGACTAAATGTCCAAATGGCCTAAGATTAAACATTCCATAATTAATTCTCTTATCAGAAAACATAATTTATGTAGGTGCTTTTTTGATTTTTTCAAATTACCTGTAAATGCCAAGTTTAGTGCTCCTAAAGGCCAATGGCAACACTACACTGTCACAAAATGTAACAGGCTTGCTCTGGAATCTGATAGTAGGTCCTCCACCACATCCTTCTGGTTTAAATCCTGATCAACAAAACAAAAAAAAAATATATATATACCTTCTTTGTTGCCAAATGAAAAAAACTTAGACTGACCTGAATTAGTCCTCTAAATCAAGGATAGCCCACACAGAGCATTGATAGGCACCGATGCTTGTATTTTGACCTTAAAAATCACCGAACATGCTCCCAATTAAGTCAATACTTTGGTAAAAACTTCTGCAATGCAGATTTTAATGTATATACATCTAGGAGACGTTCTCAAAGAAAACCTTCCTTCAAATAAAGATATCCACTTATATCGACTGTAAAAGCTGAAGAAATTTGCTGGAAGATTTTCTTAAGAAAGAGATTCTTAAGGTGTTTTCTTTTCCCATCTATTTTCATTACAAACATCAACACTGATCTGTCTTTTTGCTGGGTAATATTTGACCCTCTCATCCATGAAGAAAGACTGATCTGTTCCCGAGCAGACCCCCCAATGCCGCCTGGGCCAATCAAGGGGTCACAAAATACCATTATTTTATCTTTCTCTGCTGAAGTGTCAGAATCCAACCATCAACCCCTCCTTTCGTTAATACCGCTCACTGGATATATTCATCTTTTCTCTCCTACTGTCAACCCCCTGCCCTCACTTTCTCTTAAAGCTACCTTCCTACTTTAAGGTTTTCTTGTTCTGTTCTCTACCCATCTCCCAACTCGTGTTTGTCCCCCATGCCGATCTCACCATCTCTTCCACCTTTTGAGAGTAGTCATCCATCTATCCCTTCTTTGAAGCCCCTTGTGGCAAACGCTCCATAATGAAATCTCAGCAAGCCTTTTTGTGTTGATTAAAGCTGTCAAAACGGAACTAAGAGAGGAAAAAGAGCCTGTGACTGGGGAAAACAACGGTTCAGCTTTGCAGTGCCCTTTTTTAGCCATTGTTTGACTGTTTACAGTTTACTTATACACATTAAATTGAATCTTTGTCCATCCACTTTGTCAGTGTCTCTGTCTGCCTTATAAAAGTGCATGCAGCCTACTTTACAAAGTCCCCACAAACCTTAATTTTGGTGGAATTATTTTAACAGTTTCCACTTACTGAAAGCTACTCTCCCTTGGCAGTTATCCTCTATTCCTTAAGACAAAATATAAATTTGACAAAGCTCCTAGAAGCAGGAATAAGTCAGAATTACATGTTAACAGCATGGTACACCACCTTTAATGATGTTTAAAAAAAAAAAAAACATAAATTAAGCCCTTGGCTGCATGTGGGATTTCAGAAGACCTGAGATTTACTGTGGTGCTATTTTTTTTTCTAGTTATTGAATTTGCATGTTGTGCTTTTTTATGTGTGCAATATTGTGGCTGGTGGCCACTGAAAGAGAGGCAAAGTCAAGTTGTGGGTCATTTTTCAGGGTTGAAATGAAGGAGACATTTTTATTATTGATATCATGCCGTATAAAATTCTTAACCTACCCTTCATACATTTTTCATAGTTAAAATATTTGTATTACAACCACAACCTTCCATAAGTGGTTCAAAAATGACCTTCCTTCATTTCCTCTTGCACTTTATGGGAATATTTGGGTCTGATCAGCTGTGACTGACAGAATGAGACACTGTGTTGAACTATATCATAGGTGTCACCTCTAAAGATTATCTAACCCCGCAACACCTGATATCTTTAGTATTTTCTTACAGTGAGATGGAGGTTTACATTTTTACATGAGGAGGTTTCTTTTTTGATGTGAATATCCTCTATGCAATAAACGGAATCACTTATGTGGGAGATAAAAGATTCCAATTCCAGGGAATCTCACCTTACAGAATCTAGATTTAGTGGCAACCTCTAAATGGTCAAAATGGACAGCTGTTTTCCTCTTGATTAAAACATTACAGCATAATGGGAAATGAAAGTAGCAGAAAGAAAAGCCTGAGGTTTTGGCATACAAAACTCAGACAAAAGGGAGTGTGTGGTTAACTAGGACAATGGTGCTGCTACCGCAATGCTATGGTACAATTAGTTGACATCCCCACCCTGATCTGTATGCACCTTTTTCCAAACTCAGCACCTTAAACTGAAGAGTTGTATCACATGTACACAAGGACTCTTCATCACTGATCCCTTCAAAGACTTAGTCACACCGTGCATTAGAAGTCGAGTGGAAAGTTTCGCCCCCAACTGCAAATCCCAATCGTTAAAGTAATCGAAAGGTGTGGGGTGATGGGAGCCACAACTCAGCCACAGATAAGACACAAGCAGAGCCAAACAAACACAAATAGGTCCCAGATCTACACAAGTAAGGAATGCGGTAAGAGCAGCAAGAAGTGAGGAAAATGTTTTGCAACTCTGTGCAATGGTCACAGTCAGTCTCCCACAGCTACATAAAGCAAGGGACAGGAATACTGTTCCACATACACATATGCACACATACTTGCAAGCACACACAAACACACAGAATTCCAAAAAAAAAAAGTAAAAAAACAATCCAGTGGACTTTGTTTTCCAAGTTTGAAGACATTTCGCTTCCCATTCAGGAAGCTTTGTCAATTGAAAAAGTCTGGATAAGCATTAAGTTCCAAGATTTACAGAGTAGCCCAACAAAGCCTTGTTATGGCTTAGATTCAATGTTAATCGAGGGGAAGTGAAGCATCTCCAAACTTGGAAAACAAAGTCCAGTGGTTTTAATTTATTTTTACATTTTTTGAAATGACTATGACCTGGATGACTGATGATCATCAGCATACAAACATTATATATATTGATATTTTTTATTCCTCTTGTACATTTGCCCTTTCCACTTCCACAAATGAATTCTAATAAGTCATAAAGTATGTGACCCACTTATGGAAGAACCCAGGCTCCTGTGACCTGTAGCCCTAAAATACCAGAGGATCATGGATATTTACTGTTTTTTGTTTTGTTTTGTGGACTTAAATATTGAGTAAAGCATACTTAAAAATAAAGATTGGTTGGAAAATTTGTCTTGATCTAAATCTGTAGAGATATGCATAGTGTGTAAAATACATGCGTTTGTGTTTGGGGTGTAATGCTAGGCTAGGGTAAGACAAGTTTATTTGCAAAGCACAATTCAGTGCATTGCACACTTAAAAATGCTTTTAAGAAATGAAACAGAAGAAAAATAAAAGCAGAATAAAAGCAGATAAAGACAAAACATGACTAAAACAAATAAAGCAGCTGGACCACAACCTTAAAATAATAATACTTCAGTTAACAGTTTAACTTCAACAGTCAAAGGCAGAGTGGGTCTTGAAGGTTGATGCGCTGACCACAAATCTTCTATGAATGAGGAGCTGATCCAGTCAGTGACCTATAGAGTAGCACAAGGATTTTAAAGTCTATTCTCTGAGCTACAGGGAGCCAGGCTGATGTGCTCTGCATTTCTTAGTTCTAGGGAGAACTAAGAAGATAGAGCTAAGAACCTGATGGCGGTGAAAGTGGAAACTTGGGTAATCAGATAATTTTTCTCTGCAGTCAATTTTATAAATTAGAATATTTTCTGTCATATGTTTCAAGCAAATTGACAGAAAACAGGTTTATCTCCAGAAAAAAAAGACACCAACACAAGGCATTTTATTCTGCTTGAAACAATTGGATGATGAAAAGTCCTATACTAATTTTTCGCTTAGCAATGAGCTGTGTCTGGGCAATATTACTGCAGAGATGTAAAAGCATAGAGTATAAAATCTCACAATATGCAAAAACTAAGAAAGCTTAAGAGCCCAGACTGAGTCATACAGTTTACATTTTGCTCAAGTTATATAAAAATGTCTGTTGAAAGCAAAGAAAAATAAAATGTTGACATTAAGAAGAAAAAAAGGAACAATCAAGTGTTTTGTGTCCGTGTGTGTGCAAGAGAGGGATGAGGGGCTTTTATAAACCAATTTCCTGTAGGGACTTCCAGAAATATGATTGAAATCACTTGTGTGGAAGACAATGAGCTGAAAGTCCAGGTAAAAGTGAGTCATTACGGTAAACATATAACAGCCAGAGAGTGAATGTTAGATTATTTAAAAAAATAAAAGAAAAGATGCAAAAGGAAAAACAAGGTCAGAAGCCTGAGGCAGAGGAACTAATTTAAAGTTAAGATAACACAAATTATCCTATGGTAAGTAGAGGAGGAAGCAGAGATACATGTTTAAAGAAGACTATGACTCAACAATATTTCTATTTAGATCGATGCCACATAAATATTTTGGTTTAAAAAATGTATTCAAAACATGTCGATAAATATACAGAGACAATATTGAGGTGGCAGCATGTATATTAAACGCGTATATTAAACACATGTTTCTTTATAATGTTTTAACCCCCTATTTAAAATTTGGGCTCCAAATTTGCCTTAATAAGACACCTAATCACATTTAACCCTTACAAGTACTATCTGGACAATTACCTAAATAAACTGGATTGGAGTAAAAGGAAGGATGTTCTTTAAAGGAATGGTCTAAACCCACTCTGCCTACTGAGAAGACATAGATCTTCAGGAGTCAGGACGCACTACAAAGTGCAGTAACCGGGAGACAGAAGGCCTGTAAGAGAAGGTAACATCTCACACAGTCTCCCGCCTCATGCACGAGGCCGTTCCAGAGCTGGAAAGTTAATTTTGGTGATGAACTTTTGCATCCTAGGTGCACAAAGTAGCCCTTCCAAATGTCCTTCCTTCCAGCTGCTGTTAGCTTTTATATTATTCACTGCTTTGAACAGGTCTAGCAAGTGTTTACATACATGGTACTGGTTAGATTGGCTCTTGATCTGATCAAGAATAGTTTACATTAATTTCAATCCTATCTATATGCATTTTACTTTTTTTTTTTATTCAAACTCTTTCAAGTTTAAATTAAAAACTCGAGTTTCTTTCTACAACTTTGCAAATGGTACAATTTTACCTCTAAACTGGCTGTTTTGTCTTCTTTTTTACTGAAACATTTCTCTTTTTTTACCTTAATAAGACTGTTTAATTGATAAATGCACAATATTTTTCCTTTCAGAAGCCATTCTGTTTTCTTCTGCCATATAGCTTTAAACGTTTTTTTTCTTCATATTTTTTCATACTATTATTAAAATTATTATTAATTATTATATATATAATTTAGCCTTGTGTATGTCTTGTGTTTTTTTATTTATCATTTTTGCTGCTCTCGCAATGAAGTTAGCAAGAACAATAAAGATTTTTTTTTTCAACCAATATGGAGCTTAATTTCAGTTTAAATCCAGCTCTCTGTAAAGACCTCACAGGTTTCTTAGAAAACATTAAATAAAAAACATCCAGAAGATCACGGAACACACAAAACAGGTCACCTAGAAGGTTGGTGAGAAGTTTATAGGGGTGTTATTAAAGGTTATGCAATATAGTGACCCAGTGGGCTTTAATACTAACGGTTAGGATGTTGCACTTTACGGATTTTTATTTATAAAAAAAATGATATCACTGACTGATATCTTCCACTATTTTGTCTTGTATATAAAAACAAAATCAAAATATATAAAGTTTGTGGTTGTAACCAAAGTGTAAGTCAATGAATACTGTCTTTAAGGTGCTGTATTATTGCTTTACATTGTGTTCAAACAATCCAAGTTATTTATAATTTAAAAAAAATACAAATTAGATTAACCTAACTTGCCCATCTTCTATTGAGACACTGATGCACACAAAATCTCCACAAAATAAACAGTGTCTGTAAATAAGATAAGTCATGAAGAATATACACTGGTATAAAAATATAGAGGGAACAATTAAATAACATATCCTATATCTGAATGATTGAAATATTCTTATTGAATACTTTGTTCTGTACAAAGTATTCTGATTGAATACTACAACTTTGATGTAATGTCCTTAAAACAGGTCAAAATGAGGCTCAGGATTGATTGTGGCCTGCCTGTATGAACTCCCCACAGTGCCTGGGCATGCTCCCGATGAGGTGGCGGATGGTCTCCTTAGGGGTCTTCTCCCAGACCAGACTGCATCTCCTGGGCAGTCTGTTGTGCAACTTGATGTTGGTGGATGGATGCAGATATGATGTGCTCAATCTGATTTAGGTTTGGGGAACGGGCAGGCAAGTCCATAGCTTCAAGGCCTTTTCTTGCAGGAAGTGCTGAAACATTCCAAGGCAAATGGCAATAAAACTACTTTTGGTGAGCACATTAAGAACTATGCGGCCCTCCAAAGAAATACCACCCCATACCATTACCAACCCACTGGCCAACTGATCATGCTGAAGGATGTTGCAGGCAGCAGATCACTCGCCATGGTGTCTCCAGACTCTTTCATGTCTGTCACATGTGCTCAGAGCGAACCTGCTTTAATTTGTGAAGAGCACATGGCACCAGTTGTAAATTTGCCAATCTTGGTGTTCTCTGGCAAATGGCGAGCATCCTGAATGCTGTTGGGCTGAGCACAACCCCCCCATCTGTGGATGTCGGGCCCTCATACAATCCTTATGGAGTCTGCTAAACGTTTGTGCAGACTCACACATTTGTGGCCTGCTGGAGGTCATTATTCAGGGCTCTGGCAATACTCCATCTGTTCCTCCTTTCACAAAGGTGGAGGTAGCTGTCCCTCTGCTGGGTTGTTGCCCTCCTTCGGCCTCCTCCACATCTCCTAGTGTAGTAGCCCAACTCCTGGTAGTCGCTCAATCCTCTGAATTCTAAAATGACAGACACAGCAAACCTTCTTGCCACAGCTCCTGTTGATGTGCCATCCTGGATGAGCTGCACTACCTGAGTTACTTGTGTCGGTTGAAGAGTCGGCCTCATAATACCATGTGTGCGAAAGCACCACCATTCAAAAGTGATGAAAACATCAACCAGAAAGCATAGGTACTGAGACAGTCTGTGCTCCCCACGTGCTGAACCACTCCTTTATCGACTGTGCCTTCCTAATTGCCAATAATTTCCATCTGTTGTATATTCCATTTGCACAACAGCATGACCAATTGATTATCAATTAGAGTTGTTTCCCTAAGTGGACGGTTTGATTTCACAGAAGTTTAATTTAATTTAAGTTATATTCTGTTTTTACGTGTTCCCTTCATCTTTTTGAGGAGTGTATATGACTTGACAAATATCCCAGCAGGATAACGATGAAGCATTTTTATTACTGGCCAGCACTGATGGGTATTTTCTTCAGGGGTCAACCCTCTAATAACTTCACATAACAGATTTACCGACAGGCAGGTGTGTGACAGCTTGACAAGGTTGTATATCAACAATATCTCTTTCAATTATAAGAAAAACTGTAGAAAAAGCACAAACAATCTGGCCAGGCATCCACAAGGGCTCTGTGGAGCAGACTTTAAAGCCCAGGGCATGGGAGCTTCTAGTTAGGAGTAAAAGTGAGCCCAAATGTTTTTCTTTTTGTCACTAGCAAAACTACATAATGTTTCAATGTAAGGCTTAAAAAACAGATGGTTTTTCCAGAATGCACAAATCATCTAAGTTAAAATTTATTTTAAGCTGCCACCATTGTGTCCTTACTGATGCTTGTTAAAAAAGAAATATGTGACACAAGTTATTTAAATAGGCAGAAATGCAGAATCTAATACTGTGCGATGCTATAATAATAATAATAATAATAATAATCTGAAAGGCGATGAGGAGTGGTGGTGGGGTTTCTCTTGTAAATTGTACTTTATGAAGTCTATAAAAGCTTTGAAATTTCTTTAAATTTACATGACTCACCGTTTTGCTAGGGTATCATTATTATGCGACGGAGAGATGAATTTCTAATAGACGGTGTTCAAACATGAAATACAAGGGTATTAGTACCCTGGATCTGGAAGTTCATCGCATCACTACACACTGAAATAGAATAAAAGTTTGCTTTAGAAAACAACTAAGGGTGTAATTGATTGTACAAGGCACTGCATTTACACCAAACAGATTTTGTAAGCTGTGTAAATGAAGATCCTTAATTTACAATTAGGTTGAAGGTTAACAACACCTAATTAAAAAAATTAAAAATACTACACTGAATAACAGAAAAGGCAGTTGAAAATGTTGTTTGCATGGTGATAATAAACATTACTTAACAAGGAGTTTATTGCAACTTCAGTGTGCAAAAAATAATCCCAAAAAACTTCCAATATCGTGATCTATAAATGGTCATCTCCAAAAGACCATCCTAACTATGAAAGAATTTCACATTAAATGTTAACATTTATACTGTGTTGAACTATGTAGTACACTAAGATCATAAGTAGACTGTTGTGGAGCTGAAGGATAATGGTGAATATAATCTGCAAGGGGATCAAAGGCTGCTTCTGAACAGCATAAATCAGTAAGGACACTTAAGCTGAAGCAGAAATTAATCAGCAGTCACCATGGTAAGTGCTGTCTGAAAAGTGCTGGTAGTTAGGAAGGAGGTAGAGGAGGAATCGAGATGCTTCCTATCAAAGCTTTTATAACAGAGACCGCCCACCACTCCTATCAGTGGTATAGGAGCAATATGTACAGGACTGTCTCAGAAAATTAGAATATTGTGATAAAGTTCTTTATTTTCTGTAATGCAATCAAACATCATGAAATGTCATACATTCTGGATTTATTACAAATCAACTGAAATATCGCAAGAATTTTATTGTTTTAATATCGCTGATTATGGCGTACAGCTGAAGAAACTCAAAAATCCTATCTCAAAATATTAGAATATCGTGAAAAAGTACAGGTGCTGGTCATAAAATTAGAATATCATGAAAAAGTAGATTGATTTCAGTAATTCCATTTAAAAAGTGAAACTTGTATATTATATTCATACATTACATACAAACTCATATATTTCAGATGTTTATTTTGTTTAATTTTGATGATTACAAATGACAACAAATGAAAATCTCAAATTCATCATATCAGAAAATTAGAATATTGTGAAAAGGTTCAAAATTGATGGCCCCTGGTGCCACACTCTAATCAGCTAATTAACTCAAACCACCTGCAAAAGCCTTTAAATGGTCTTTCAGTCTAGTTCTATAGGCTACACAATCATGGGGAAGACTGCTGACTTGACAGTTGTCCAAAAGACGACCATCGACACCTTGCACAAGGAGGGCAAGACACAAAAGGTCATCGCTAAAGAGGCTGGCTGTTCACAGAGCTCAGTGTCCAAGCACATTAATAGAGAGGCGAAGGGAAGGAAAAGATGTGGTCGAAAAAAGTGTACAAGCAAGAGAGATAACCGCACCCTGGAGAGGATTGTGAAACAAAACCCCTTCAAAAATGTGGGGGAGATTCACAAAGAGTGGACTGCAGCTGGAGTGAGTGCTTCAAGAACCACCACACACAGACGTATGAAAGACATGGGTTTCTGCTGTCGCATTCCTTGTGTCAAGCCACTCTTGAACCACAGACAGCGTCAGAAGCGTCTTGCCTGGGCTAAAGAGAAACAGGACTGGACTGCTGGTGAGTGGTCCAAAGTCATGTTCTCTGATGAAAGTAAATTTTGCATTTCCTTTGGAAATCAAGGTCCCAGAGTCTGGAGGAAAAGAAGAGAGGCACTTCATCCACGTTGCTTGAAGTCCAGTGTAAAGTTTCCACAGTCAGTGATGGTTTGGGGTGCCATGTCATCTGCTGGTGTTGGTCCATTGTGTTTTCTGAGGTCCAGGGTCAACGCAGCCACATACCAGGAAGTTTTAGAGCACTTCATGCTTCCTGCAGCTGACCAACTTTTTGGAGATGCAGATTTCATTTTCCAACAGGACTTGGCACCTGCACACAGTGCCAAAGCTACCAGTACCTGGTTGAAGGACCATGGTATCCCTGTTCTTAATTGGCCAGCAAACTCTCCTGACCTGAACCCCATAGAAAATCTATGGGGTATTGTGAAGAAGAAGATGCAATACACCAGACCCAACAATTCAGAAGAGCTAAAAGCCACTATTAGAGCAACCTGGGCTATCATAACACCTGAGCAGTGCCACAGACTGATCGACTCCATGCCACGCCGCATTGCTGCAGTAATACAGGCCAAAGGAGGCCCAACTAAATACTGAGTGCTGTACATGCTCATACTTTTCATGTTCATACTTTTCAGTTGGCCAACATTTCTATAAATCCTTTGTTTTTATTGGTCTTCAGTAATATTCTAATTTTCTGATATGATGAATTTGAGATTTTCATTTGTTGTCATTTGTAATCATCAAAATTAAACAAAATAAACATCTGAAATATATGAGTTTGTATGTAATGTATGAATATAATATACAAGTTTCACTTTTTAAATGGAATTACTGAAATCAATCTACTTTTTCATGATATTCTAATTTTATGACCAGCACCTGTATACTAGTAGGCTATTCAACTAATCACTTGAATCGTCTAATTAACTCGAAACACTTGTAAGGGTTTCCTGAGCCTTGAAAAACACTCAGCTTGGTTCAGTAAACTAAATCACGAGTATGGGGAAGACTGCTGATCTGACTGCTGTCCAGAAGACCATCATTGACACCCTCCATCAGGAGGGTAAGACAAAAAAGAAATTTCTCAAAGATCAGGCTGTTCACAGAGTGCAGTTTCAAAGCACATTCACAAAAAGTGTGTTGGAAGGGGGAAATGTGGCAGGAAATGCTGCACAACCAAGAGGGGTGACCCCAGCCTTACCAGCATTGTGAAGAAGAGCCGCTTCCATAATTTGGGGGAGCTTCAAAGACAGTGGACTGAAGCTGGAGTCCAGGTATCAAAAGCCACTGTTCACAGACGTGTCCGGGCAATGGGCTACAATAGCCGTATTCCCATGGTCAAGCCACTTCTGAACTCAAGACAACGGAAGAAGCGTCTGACTTGGAAAAGCGTCTGACGTCATAGCGTCTGGCTATGGAAAAGAAACACTGGACAGTTGCAGAGTGGTCCAAAGTCCTCTTTTCAGACCAAAGCAAGTTTTGTATGTCATTTGGTAGTCAAGGTGCCAGAGTCTGGAGAAAGGCTGGAGAGGCGCAAAATCCAATTTGCTTGAAATCCAGTGTGAAGTTCCCACAGTGAGCGATGGTCTGGGGAGCCATGTCAGCTGCTGGTGTTGGTCCACTGTGTTTCATCAAGTCCAGAGTAAATGCAGCTGTGTAGCAAGAGATTTTAGAGCACTACATGCTTCCATCTGCTGAAAAGCTCTATGGAGATGATGATTTCATTTTCCAGCATGATCTGGCACCTGCCCACACTGCCAAAACCACCAGTAACTGGTGTACTGACCATGGCATTACTGTCCTTGATTGGCCTGCCAATTCCCCTGACCTGAACCACATAGAGAATTTGTGGGGTATTGTGAAGAAGAAGCTGAAAGACACCAGAACCAAGAATGCAAATGAGCTAAAGGCCGCTATTGAAGCATCCTGGGCATCCATAACACCTCAGCAATGCCACAGGCTGATTGCCTCCATGCCACGCCGCATTGATGCAGTAATCTGTGCAAAAGGATTCCCAACCAACTACTGAGTGCATTAATGGACATTTTCAAATGTTTTATTTTGTTTTGCTGTTGTAATGTTTTTTTTTTACTTGGTCTGAGGAAATATTCTAATATTTTGAGATAGGATTTTTGAGTTTTCTTCAGCTGTACGCCATAATCAGCGATATTAAAACAATAAAAGGCTTGCAATATTTCAGTTGATTTGTAATGAATCCAGAATGTATGACATTTCATGATTTTTAATTGCATTACAGAAAATAAAGAACTTTATCACAATATTCGAATTTTCTGAGACAGTCCTGTATATATTTGCCAACAATCCTTTGTGATTCAACACCAATTTCCCTCAAGGCTGCATTCTCCCCCCTAAACTCTTCTCCCTGCACATCAGCTTCACCATTAGTCACAAGTCTACCAAGCTCCTGAAGTTTTTTTGGATGACACCACCCTTATTAAGCTCATCTCTAAGAGGGATAAATTATATACAAACTTATATAAATTTCTCAATAACAAATAGGGAACACTCAAATAACACTGTCATAATGTATTTCTCCATATTATACCATATATATGGAAATCAAATGTATTAACCAATGGAGGCCTGGATTTGGAGTCACACATACAATTTAAGCAGAAAAAGAAAACTCTTCAGGCTCATCCAACTTTGATATAATGTCCTTAAAACAGGTCAAAATGAGGCTAAAGCATCTTGCAACTCCTGGACAAACTGTATGCGCAGGCCAGTCCATAGCTTCAATGCCTTCATCTTGCAGAAACGGCTGACACACTCCAGCCACATAAGGTCTAGAATGGTCCTGGATTAGGAGGAACCCAGGGCCAACAGTACCAGCATATGGCTCGCCATGCTACCTCTGGCAAGCACATGGAGGGTTGTGCGACACTCTAAAGAAATGCCACCCCTCACCATTATTGACCCATTACAAAACCTCTCATGCTTAAGGATTTGGAGGCAGCACATTGCGCTCCACTGTGTCTCCAGACTCTTTCACATGTGCTCAGTATGACCCTGCTTTCAACTGTGAAGTGCAACTAGCACCAGTGTCGAGCAAATAACCCATCTTGTTGACGTCGAGCCCTCATGCCTTCTTCATGGAGTCAGGTTCTAATCGTTTATGCAGACACATTAACATTTGTGGCCTGCTGAAGGTTATTTTGCAGGGCTCTGGCAGTGCTCCTACTCTTCCTTCCGCTGCCCAATTGTTTCCCTTCTACTACCTTCTCCAAGTCTCCTGGTGTACTGTCTTGTCTACTGGTGGTGGCTAAATCCTCTGTACATTATTATACAGACACAGCCAACTTCCTTGCAACAGCTCGCATTGATGTGACACCAACCTTTAAAAGTGACCAAAACATCAGCCAGAAAGCATTGTTACTGAGAAGTGGTCTGTGGTTCCCACCTGCAGAACCACTCCTTTATTGAGCCTCTTGCTAATTACTAATATTTTCCACCTTTTGTCTATGCCATTTGCAAAACAGCATGTGAACTTGATTGGCAATCCGTGTTGCTTCCTAAGTGGACAGTTTGATGTTGAAGAAGTTTGATGTAATTGAGTTTATATTGTGTTGTTTTTTATGTGTCCCCTATATTTTCTGAGCAGCGTATACATATGAGTGTATACAGTGTGTATATATATATATATATATATATATATATATATATATATATATATATATATATATATATATATATATATATATATATATATATATATATATATATATCTTATCACCAGGTCACCATATGCCCAATTGATCATATGGGTACTTGCTTGCACTATGAGAACAATGCAGACCCTGTGACTCCAGTAGCTTCTGGGAACCATTGACGTTCATGACTTAAAACAGGAGCAGAACAATACCTCCCCAGGCACAATGGCGGTGCACTTCTGCTCCACCAACAGTGTGATAAATTTCAGGGTTATTAGCTGCAGTAATCCTTCTCTTCAGCAACTGGATGCCTCTAGAATTCTGAGGTGAGCAGACATGATTGCAGCTGACCTCTCCAACCATGGACACAATCCATGGTCCATTAGGATCAAAAACTCTTACCATCTGCATCTAGCCTCTTAAACAACACTGAGGTCTCCCACTGACACTTTCCCCCTGGCAAATAAAACAAAGACTTCCACACTAGCAAAAACGAATTTCATTTCATTATGTTAATGCATATTTTAATATTTGCAACAGTGCTCTTCCATTATAAAAAAAAAATGCAGAATTTCTTTCTATTCTCCTAATATTTTTATACATTTGTTGTTTATTTCACTCTATGCATTTTAAATTTGTTTGCAATTGTATGTTTGTTTATATGGAATACCCCAAGAACAAAGCACATTTCTTGTATGTGTAAAACACAGGATAACTTTTTCTGATTTTGATCAAATTCTTAAAATACACAATGTTGGAAGAATTTCAAAGGGCTTTACAATCATGCATCATATTTAATCAATATTACCTGGTCATATTGAGGTTGTGATTGTTCCCAAATTAACTTTGTAACATCAAGTTTTTGCAGATAAGCCTCATGTTTGTGTAGATTAGAATCACATCTTGCCCATGCTGAAGTTTTTTTTCATACACTTTGCTTAAATGCTTAGGTAATGGTATTATTTTTACTTTATTTGATATGAATAATGAATTCAATTGGGCACTTCAAATTGAATGCAGTTTCATTAAACTACCAAATTCAAATCTCTCTGCCTCCTAAACTTTGTTCTTAACATTATAAAAAGTCGGAAAAAAAATGTTGTGATTAGTGTTTCAGTTACTTTCTGTACATGCTGCACAGATCTTATCTAACCATACATGAACAATGTGATAGTTGGTCAAATTGGGTCAATTGGCTAATAAAAACAATACGAGGTTGGATGCATGGAAAACCTGACTATGGCTTGAGTAAAGAAAAACCAAAATATAAAGAATTTCAACTCAAACTTGTTAAGTGAAATAAAGTATTAAAGCTGATTTTAACTGATGCAACCATGATGAATGCTACGGACACCTCAGAGTCATGACTTTATGCTTGTTGGGACATCTTATCACAAAAGGAATCAATAACTTGATCAGAAAGTCATTTTGAGGCTTTATTGGTGGTCTGGGTGAAAAGGGCTGGTCATCAGAAACCAGAGGTCCAGCAAAACACATGACCTAGCCATTTCTGCAACAGCCTAGATCAATAACAGGATGATCAGGGAAAGATATTGGCAACATGAAAGCACGATGAGCAATACTCTCCCTCAGCACAAAACAATTGAATGGCCAATCTATCTTGGCAACGGCCAGGAGACACAAACAGTCTGTCAGCTGCAAAAGATGATGGGTTGCACACATGAACTCGGAGTCAGCTCTAAACGTGGACAAGTATGGCTGAAGACTTGGGCTCAATATAAGACTTTTTTAAGCTACCATTACCAAAGACCTGTTCACAAATGCTACCGTATTTTCACGACTATAAGGCGCACTTAAACGTCTTTTTTTCCCCTCAAAATGTGCGGTGCGCCCTTTGGTGCGGTGCGCCTTATGTGTGTTGTAACTGCGACTTTTGAGACCACCTCATTGAGGAGATGATGAAAGAGTGGCTGAATGTAAGGAGACCAGGTGTTTTTTTTCCACTCATCACCATCGCTGTTAATATGTGACTCCATGCGTGCCCATCTCACAGCTGATGTGAAAAACATGGGGAAACAAATTAACGCTGTGCTCGCTGTTCAACTGCTCGACATCGGTGTGAACCGGACCCAGCAGGTGCAGCAGAAGCAGCGAGTTTACATGCAAAGTCAATGGTTGACGCGCGTATAGGTGCTGCAAAAGGTCCCGCAGCGCGTCGGGAGCGTTTAAGCATCTGACGCACCGCCAACGCGCTGCTGCTGCTCGAGATGGAAAAATTGAAGTTTTGCTGCTGGACGCGCCGCATCAACCAATCAGAGAAGCTGATCTGGGAGCTGACAGCGAGACAGACACAGCGCTCTGATGACATTAACGCAAATGAAAAAGGCTGGAGATGATGAAAGGCAGGTGTATGTGAGGAGACCAGGTGCTTTTTTCCACGCATCACCATCGCTGCGTGCCTATCTCACAGCCGATGTGAAAAAAAAAGGTGAATCAAATGGATGCTGTGCTCGCCGGTATCCCGGGGGTCTGACAAAGGAACTTCAACCACTTGACTTCGGTGTGAAGCGGCCGTTCAAAGTAAGGCTGTGAGCGGCGTGGGAGCGATGGATGACCGACGGAGACCACAGTTTCAGGATAAGTGGAAGGCAGCGCCGGGCAAGTTACGCCACAGTTTGCGGATGGATTGTAGATGCTTGGACTAATGTGTCTGCTGGCTCTATTGTTCAAGCTTTTGCAAAAGCCGGCATTATTTCTGAGGAGCCGCGCTGCACGGAAAGTGACTCTGACAGCGAAGAATGGGAAACTGGCATGTCTGATTTAGCGCAGCTGTTTAATTCAGAAACAGAGGAGGATGACTTTGATGGGTTTGATTAATACTTTGTAATAAATACATGAATAAAGCACAAACATACTCAGTTTTGCTCCCGCTCAAATTTTCTACCTGAAAACTTAATTCAACAGCAGCCTCTGGGCGGGTCTCCTCCTCTTCACCGCGGTGGCTGGCAGGTGTTTTTTCATCTAAATAATTTAAATCTTGCAGCTATATTTGCTGTGATCAGTGGGAATAAAGTAGTTTTAATATGTTTTTAAGTGAGAAAGTCCACCTGAAAACTTAATAATTGCAGTCAGTTCATCCAGATTATCTATTTCTGTCGGAGGCGCTCAGACCCCCACATACCAGCGGTGCACCGACAGCAGAAATCCCTTCAACAGCAGCCTCACCGCGGCGGCTGGCAGGTGTTTTTCATCTAAATAATTTAAACTGCAGGCACCAGGATACCTGCAATAAAAGCGAACATATTCCGTCGGCAGGTTTCAGGATTTTAAGTTAATTTAGGAGTGATCACAGCGCTGTGTCATCTGCGATATGTCTGTCTCACGGCCAGCTCGCAGGTTTGATTAATACTTTGTAATAAATACATGAATAAAGCACAGTCATACTCAGTTTTGGGCCCGCTGTATTTTTAAAATACGCAGTAGAGGTATTTAAAGGTAGTAGAGGACATGTACCTGTATATAAAAAATCCGCCCTATAGTCCGGTGCGCCTTATGTGTGTGTTAAATACAGAAATGGGACACATAACTGAGACTGCGCCTTTTAGTACGGTGCGCCTTATGGTCGTGAAAATACGGTAAGTGTTTGTATTCTCTAAAATAAAATAAAAAAATCAATCCCTTTTCTTCACAGGGGCATCTGTTATACTTTGGAAACCGTAGGCGGAGATGCATAGAGGGAGGGAGGGGAAGCCTGTAAAAAGACATAGGAGACATTAGGTATTCACAATGTCCGCTGGAAAGCGTGAGTGTCTTGCAGTAAAATAAAAGAGATTACGTATAGGGGAGTTTGAAGGGAGAAGAGTATCTATTAGAAAAGCAAGTTGGCAGAGGAGAGCAAGAAAACTGAAAGAGTAAAAGAGAGAGACTAGCTTGAAGACAGCTAGTACTTTGGAGTGAAAGGGGGAGCTGGTGTGTGCAGAACTGAAATGGACAGGAGAGAAAAAAAGCCCTGAAAGCTGTAATGCAAAATGAGAAGATGGGATGATACAGTGACAGACTGAAGCAGCAAAAACAGTGAGACAAGCCGCCAGGAGGAGTTTTGCGGTGCCATAAAGTGCCAGCTGTATGCTACTGCAGTGTCTCCCCTCCCATCACGGTGCTGTCTGCGACATCACTACGCTGGACATTTACACACAATCACCTCGCCAGCATCAAACCCCCACTAACAAATACCCTTTACAGCATGCTCAATGATTACATGGATTTTCTCAGCAGGTTTTTTTATGAGCTGGCAAGCCAAAAGAGACTGCAGCATTTACTGCCCACTTGTGGGTGTGACAACAAGATCGTCTGTGTTTGCACAAAATGGAGTGCCAGTTTTTGGTGATACTGTGTTTACTGGGCATAAAAAAATACATTCTTTTTTTTATCTCCCCTGTAAGACAGTTGTTTATATGAAAGCTCAATTTCCATCTGGACAAACAGACAGAATATGCCTGGCAAAGGTATTCTTAAACTTTGTCAAATTTTTTCATGTTGCAACAACAAAAATAAAATGATGTTAGGGAAATAGTTTTATATAGACCACCATAATCTGTCTTTACATTGTTTGCTTTCATAAATGAAAGAATAAAAATCTTGGTGTGCATCTTTGCTCAGTTCAATTGAAGAAACTACTTCAGAAATTAAAGGAAGTCCGGTCAGCATGAGTGATCAGTGGATCATTATCTATACCTAAAACAAATAAGTTCACAGTGATTTAATGAATTTAGCGTTGATCAGTAAAAAAATAAAAATAAAAATTTTGGTCTTGATCACCGAGTATGTTACCGGCCATTTTTGCCTTAGATATACAGGTGCTGGTCATAAAATTAGAATATCATGAAAAAGTAGATTGATTTCAGTAATTCCATTTAAAAAGTGAAACTTGTATATTATATTCATACATTACATACAAACTCATATATTTCAGATGTTTATTTTGTTTAATTTTGATGATTACAAATGACAACAAATGAAAATCTCAAATTCATCATATCAGAAAATTAGAATATTGTGAAAAGGTTCAAAATTGATGGCCCCTGGTGCCACACTCTAATCAGCTAATTAACTCAAACCACCTGCAAAAGCCTTTAAATGGTCTTTCAGTCTAGTTCTATAGGCTACATAATCATGGGGAAGACTGCTGACTTGACAGTTGTCCAAAAGACGACCATCGACACCTTGCACAAAGAGGGCAAGACACAAAAGGTCATCGCTAAAGAGGCTGGCTGTTCACAGAGCTCAGTGTCCAAGCACATTAATAGAGAGGCGAAGGGAAGGAAAAGATGTGGTCGAAAAAAGTGTACAAGCAAGAGAGATAACCGCACCCTGGAGAGGATTGTGAAACAAAACCCCTTCAAAAATGTGGGGGAGATTCACAAAGAGTGGACTGCAGCTGGAGTGAGTGCTTCAAGAACCACCACACACAGACGTATGAAAGACATGGGTTTCTGCTGTCGCATTCCTTGTGTCAAGCCACTCTTGAACCACAGACAGCGTCAGAAGCGTCTTGCCTGGGCTAAAGAGAAACAGGACTGGACTGCTGGTGAGTGGTCCAAAGTCATGTTCTCTGATGAAAGTAAATTTTGCATTTCCTTTGGAAATCAAGGTCCCAGAGTCTGGAGGAAAAGAAGAGAGGCACTTCATCCACGTTGCTTGAAGTCCAGTGTAAAGTTTCCACAGTCAGTGATGGTTTGGGGTGCCATGTCATCTGCTGGTGTTGGTCCATTGTGTTTTCTGAGGTCCAGGGTCAACGCAGCCACATACCAGGAAGTTTTAGAGCACTTCATGCTTCCTGCAGCTGACCAACTTTTTGGAGATGCAGATTTCATTTTCCAACAGGACTTGGCACCTGCACACAGTGCCAAAGCTACCAGTACCTGGTTGAAGGACCATGGTATCCCTGTTCTTAATTGGCCAGCAAACTCTCCTGACCTTAACCCCATAGAAAATCTATGGGGTATTGTGAAGAAGAAGATGCAATACACCAGACCCAACAATTCAGAAGAGCTAAAAGCCACTATTAGAGCAACCTGGGCTATCATAACACCTGAGCAGTGCCACAGACTGATCGACTCCATGCCACGCCGCATTGCTGCAGTAATACAGGCCAAAGGAGGCCCAACTAAATACTGAGTGCTGTACATGCTCATACTTTTCATGTTCATACTTTTCAGTTGGCCAACATTTCTATAAATCCTTTGTTTTTATTGGTCTTCAGTAATATTCTAATTTTCTGATATGATGAATTTGAGATTTTCATTTGTTGTCATTTGTAATCATCAAAATTAAACAAAATAAACATCTGAAATATTTGAGTTTGTATGTAATGTATGAATATAATATACAAGTTTCACTTTTTAAATGGAATTACTGAAATCAATCTACTTTTTCATGATATTCTAATTTTATGACCAGCACCTGTAGTACACCTCACTCCTGACATGTTCCAGCAGTGACGTTACAGTGTGTGGTAAGCCGAGTGCCATTCTCCCCGCTTTACAAGCAAAATCAATGGGAACTACGAGACACGCCTGCAATCAACAACAAATATTTAAGATTTCGAGAGGACTTCACCATAGAAATTCGCGAGAGCCATGGTTAAACTGACAATGCCCACATGCATGGCAGTTGGATGTTGTAATACATTTGGTAAAACTGAAAAAAAAGTTATTTCACCTTTCTGATTCATGATCCACCACGGATTCATTATTGGAATGCCAACTTAAGAGGGAGGATTTGCCATCTAACTTCTTACCAGAGAAAAAACAAGTAATATGTAGCCAACATTTCGAAGAATGTTGTCAAGATGACTTGGATAATAGCGCGTTGTGACAAACACCAGATACAGCACTGGGACCTCACAAGGTGGCAGTAGTTTTTTTGATGTCTCCAGTAAAGCACATTAAAATGAAATTACTTAATTAAAAACACTTATCATTTATTGAGCAGTATGTAATAATTTCCTATTTAAAGTAATTTCAGAACTTTGAATTATGAATATAACCGGACTTTTCCTTTAAGGAACACGTGCCCACGGCACCAATATGTTTTAAACTGAATAAGTCATGATCAGGGAAATATGCATTCTCTTTAAAAAAGAAAATCTAATTATTAAAATAACAGTTAAGCGCTATTTTAGGTGCTGAACTTTGACTAGATCATTGTAACACATGCATTATTCTGCACCCAAAAGAAAAATAAGTTATCCTAAGGATAAGTTGGCTGTCCCATCAAATGAAAAGTTATCCATAGCATAACCCTGCCACCACTGTACAACAGCTGTAGTGATACTAAGATGGAATTACAAACACATAGACTCCATTTACTTAGTTACCTTGGGAAGAAATTCATGTAGCTTATTTTTACTAAGAGGTTTAGGAAAGGAGAGTACATAAATGCTTGCGACACTTGAGGATTTTATTTGTAAAATCCAATTTAAAAATCATGTAGGCCTATCACTTTTAACATCACAGTTGTCCTTTACTTTGTGTTAAATACATTCAAGGCACAATAAGTATACAGATAAAGACAAAAAACCTGTTGCATTGTATCAATGGGAGAGAGGAAACTCTGGTATGTAATTAAAGTGGAATCGTTAAGAATTAATGCACAAGATCATTAGCATGAAAAATAAAATATGCACATCAGCAATTACTGCTGATCATTATTTCAAAAGTCTAGAGTGAATTTGTCTTTGAGGCAGCAGCTGTTTTACTTCATTACAGCACCACACATAAGAAATCCATTTTCACAGACTTAAATCTAGCTTGAAATAAGTAATCCATCACTCTGAACAGTTTGCCGCCTTTATTGTGGTTGCCAAACTTGCACTGTCACCACGCAACAGAGCATCCGAGCAGGGAGACATTTGAAAAACGGATGCTTACGATGGGGACAATATGACATTTAAGATTTCAGCATCAGGTGGTGGAAAGCAGTGTTTTTCCGTGCGTGACACAGCCACTTCCACACCGTTCCCTTCAACACTCTTAAGTAAAATTTCCTACTTGGCAGTGCATTTGGCAGGCTGTTATCAATCCTCAGATGTGTGCACATCTCGTCTACAGGCGTGAGGAAAGTTTTCTTAAAATGGCTGCCAACTTAAAAGCATCAGTCACACAAACACACCGCTACAGCACTTTAAGTGTTTCTCTAGATGACTAGTTTATATTAAACTCCTATAAATGTTTGTATTCTGTGACTCTCTTTTGCATTTGGTCTTTATCCACTGAAGAGTTATGATATGAGCTTTAATTTGATGGTTAATTTTTTACTAGACTTCAACTTTGAGCATAATTAATAGAAGAAAATCTCTCTTAGAGAAGGAAAACTTTGCCAAGTCATGCATATACATGACTATGTTCTACCCCCATGGACCCATAATAAACTTCTAAGAAAAGGCTTTAGCTCAGTTAGTCTAATCACTATTTTGCTTCTCACTCAATGACAGGGAGTGTGATACAGTCCCGTGTAATATGTTTTTGCACGTCTTATTCTTGTAAAAGCAGCCACACTTATCCACATGGAAATGCACTTTCAATGACTGACAATATTCACTCTTATCGCTGCTCCCCGGAAGCTTCTGCTCTGTCTCATTCTTTCTTATCTTAATAAGGTTGGTGTTAACTGCCCCTCTTTGGTAATAGATTCTCAGTGAAATCAGCTGTTCTAGTTAGGTCAAATACTTAATGTCCCCAAAACTATTTTAATGCTACAATAATCATTTTGTTTAAGATTTATTTATGTTTCTATTTCTTCCACTAAATCCCAGAAGCATTAGAGGGAACCGTAACATCTTTTCAGAAGTGATGAAATGGGGCAACTTATGTGATCAAAAGTTATTTCCCTGAATTTCAACATTTTCTCATATAATCTGTTTCTTTCATTGATGGAGCTTAGAGCTTAACTACTGTATGGCTCATCTTTGGGTTTAAATCCACAAATATTTCACAGTAAATAATTAAATATGTACTATATAATTCAAGATAAAAACTCTGTTCTAAATGGATTTAACCATTTTATCTCAATTATAAATTTGAGCAATAAGAGCATTGCAGTAAAATTGCTTTGAAATAACAGAGACGGATTAATGCCTCTTAGTATTACATTTCTGATTAAAACCAAAAAGCTTTTTTTTTTCTGCCTTTGATAGAAAACTCCAAGTAAACTTTCAAGTCTTTGAGATACAAACGTGAGTCAAGTTTTATGCTTTATTAAAGGCAGGTTATTCTCTACAAAGGTTAATGATGCTATGGGAGTTTTCTACCACAGATATTAACAATAAACTTTATTTTTCATTCCTTAGAACATTTGTTATTAAGCAACTACAATTAAGAATTCTAATGAAAGATGGAACCGAGATCAAATGGTACTCAAAACTTTCCATTTCCATTTTTCTTTATTTGTATCTATGCATCACCTTGCACCTAAAAGCTAAAATAGATTATGAAATTATGCGGTACACCCGGATTCAACATCATTATATACCTCAGTAACTTTACAAAGATAATTGATCATTATTGATTAAAGTTAAATTGAGCTAAGATTAATTTAAAAGCAAAACAAAGTAACTTTCAAAAGGGAAAAAATTATACACAATAAAATTATTAAAGAAAAGAGAAAAAAAAAGTTATTTCAAATAATAATGGAGATCAGACATACTGATACCTACACTTTAAGGTATAATATTGGTAACAAGAGTTAGTTTTAAGTTTCTAGTTTCTTGTTACAAATGTTTTGAAATGTAGAATTTTGGGTTTAGCTTAGTATAATGTATGGGTTACAAATGATCCAAATGGGAATTATTTCTTCCCTGGACAACAGAGTAAAGAAAGCAGAGGTGTCAAAATAACTAAAATTTTTTACCCAGGTAAAAATACAAATATCTGTGTTAAAAAGAAAAAAAAACTTGAAAAAGTACAATTACTTAAGTAAAAGTTTTTCTAAAAAAAAGTATGGGGCCCACATTGAAATAATTTTTGACTAACGTAATACAAAATAACCTAACACTCTACTCTTATATAAACATTACTTTGCACATAAAATAGGTCAACTGTCCTTTTTACGTTATTGTGTCGGTTGAAAAATAAAAAAATAAAAAATGGACCTGAAAGATAATTAAGATGTAAATAAAAAATCTGGGCCTTTTCATGTGGTTATATGTATCGAAGTAATAAGCCAATTTTGAGAAAGTAAGGAGAATACAGATATTTGTGTTCAAATGTAGCGAGGAAAAGTAAAATGTTTTTAGAAATAAAATATCCTCAAGTGAAGTACAGATAATACCATTCTAGAAATCCGTAGTATTGTCAGGAGAGACTGTTCCACTAATACTGAAAAAAAGCCCCAAAAAACTGAAAGTAAAGGAAATAAGTGCAGCTAAAAATTCAAATCTGTGTGATTTTGCATGAAAAAGCAGGGATATGTGCACCTGTAAAAATAATTTTTAATGTTCCAATTCTTTTTCAACACCTGCATTTTTCAAAATCGATGCAGGCATTTAGCATGACATCCCTTTAATCCAGATTTAAACTGCTTGCATCTCTGCTCTGCTCCGCCGCATACATTGCTACCATTTGCTTCAGTCCTGATTTACATCAGAAACATTCTGATCCACTGTGAAGACCAGAGGTGCTCAGAGAAGCATGCATGCATCGTGCAATGAAGGCAGTGATAAATATAGGAGGTCAAATCCATTTATTCTGTCTAAGTCAAAGAATTGAAAGAATATGGTACCTTTATATTTAATGATTTAGGTTTGTATTATGTTGGTTAATGTGTATAGTCAAGTAATTCATTGTATAAATCTTTACTGTATACATTTTTATAAATTTAATATAGTTGGAAGCCCTTGCAGAATATCAGGTCCTCTTTAGTGATTTTTTGGGAACATACAGGTGTGCTCATTCAGTTTCCCATTGTTGTAGATTGACTCCAGCATCCAGCAACAATAGAACTGGCCTGACAGCTGCGCTGAAGTGCAAACGCCATCATTGACCATAAAGGTCAGGCAATTGCAGCAGTTTGTAGCACATGGTGAAGTGGAGACCAACTTAAATTGGGGGTAATGCACTTTAAATTCATTTTAAAAAATGTTCAAGCTCCTGCTCAGATTACGGATAATAAAGTCCTTAAAGCTACAGTGTGTAATTTTCAGCGACATCTAGCGGTCAGACTGCAGACCGCAGCAACATGAACATCTCCCCCCCACCGCTTCTCCCCCCCAACAGTACGGCGAGCGTTACGGGACAAAATTTCTTCCACGACGTCCACATCACCTACCTTCTCAAGTGATGAGGTTTGTTTACATAGATAATTTTACAGATAGTATTTCATTAGTCTGAGTAGGGTATAGATTTCATGTAGACTTAAGATAATAAATATACCCGTTATTTTTTCTACATCGTTGTGACGTTTTGGTGAGCTGCTTTGCATGGTGATATAAACAGACGAAGTAATTGTAGTCATTAGTTTAACAGCGAGATTGTGTTCGCTGGAAGAATATATATTCCCCGTTTACAGAGTCTAAGTCATTTTGGTGGCACGGGGGTTACAACGCGAGGAAGAGGGAGAGGAAGAGGGCGAGGGCAGGGAGGCCGTGCAGCTGGGGCCAGGCGAGAGAGGGGAGCCAGCGGGGTGAGAGCAGAGGAGGAAAGGCTTGAAGATCTCCAAAGGAGCCGGAGAGAAGTAACCGAGGTATATATCCAGAAAATTATTTTACAGAAAATTACTGAATCATTACCTATGAAACGTCAGGGACGTTGCTGAATAAGTATACTGGAGAGGAACGGCATCATCACGCCGCAGCATGTTATTGTTTTAGACAGGTCTGAGCATCCTGTACTCCAAAAACTGCAGTGATATTAGACAATTGTGTGTGTAGGATTAATTACCTGTCCAAGAGAAAACTGGCAACTTGAGCGTCACTTTGAAAACCTTTTTCCTCCATCAGTGACTTCCATCGTGTAAATGCCGTGCCAATGTTGATCCGTGTTTTTTGCCGTTTCTTGTCACTCTTGCGTTTATTCTCGTCGTGTTTCCGCTTCTTAGATGACGGGGGGTTCGGTGTCCGCCGCTTTTCGTTGTGATACAGAGTAGGCATGATCCTCCATTCGTCTGATGTTTGGCCACACAGTGCCAAACAGTTTGCAAAGTCACTCACGCCTGCCGCCTTGTTCACCTTTCTTGTTACTGAGGCGCAGTATACCTGCTTCTTCTTCTTCTTCTTTGGTTTCAGGCAGACTAAACGCTTCTCAGGCATAATACTGCCATCTACTGTTCAGTACCGTCTCAGTTCATCTCTCTCAACTTGCCGTAGTTATTTTTGAGCGTCATGGGAGATCTCGCAATCGCTAGTTTGTTGCCTCTGCGCTGCCGTAGCGCAAAGATGTCAGCCTCCATGGCTGCGAGACCCGCTCCTATGTAATTATAAATAACGAATTCTAAGGCAACGCAAATATTATGGTTAAAAGGCTGAGCTCATAGGTGATGATAAATAACATAGTTATGTATAATATATTAAATTTCTGACTTTATATCCCTGTAATTATTACACACTGTAGCTTTAAGAGGAGACATTGGAAACACAAATGAAATGTATTGGCTGTCCTTCTAGATTGCTGCAGTCTTTTTCTGTCCCCTTTTGTGGCAGCTTGAAAACCAGACAATAATGGATGTGGACAGAGCAAATCCAATGACTGCAGGGGAGAACCGTATTAATAGGTCCCATGTCAGGCTATGCTACCCTAGTTGGTGTGAAAAGGACATACTCTTCAGGGCCTTTTTTGAGAATGGACTTGTGGACAGGTTCTCACCTAAGGTAATGAGATAATAAAATTCTCAGAAACTTACCAAGCTGATTAGATTTCTTAGAGGCAGTATCATCCCAGGAATCTTAATGTGTTTAATATAATGGTATGCCTATTATACTGACCTATTGGCCCTTTAATTTCTCATTGCAATTTTGGATACTAAACTTTCTTGTTAAATATAAGCATTTCACTTTAACTCAGAGCTGGGATGGCAGTGGTGCTGTCACTAAGTTCCTATGTAGGAGGAGAAAAGGCACTTATGAGAATAAAAGTCAAGCCCTTACTCCACGTCTCTCTGCAGTAACAGTGCTGACCAGTACAGAAATAGTTTTCCCAAACTGTACTTGTTAAAAAGGAGGTGATCCACTAGTAAATTCAGTGGAGCTTTAGTCACAGAGCTTCATCGGTGGGACTCATGAATGAATATACTGAACATCACAGATGAATTGGTGTCCAGAGTATTAATTTTATTAAGAGAGATACAGTTATGAGAACAAATGTGCTTCCCTGCACTTGACTCAGGGGTGCTTTAACTCTCTGGGTCTCTTAGGTTAAATTACAATACTACTTTCATTTTTACCACATTTGTCTACTCTCTCAGTTTTCCTGCTACTCCCTCTTATAGTTATCTTTGTCTTCATCAATCACTCTCGTTCACCACTTCCTCTACCCATCAGATCTTTATCGCTGCCACTTTATTTCTGCCCATCCTTCTCTCGCTATTGCATTTATCTTATTTACCAGGAAGCTTTTTTCCAATTTGTGTCACCAGCAGTGACTAGGTGAAGTGAATTGATATTGCTTTTTTGGAGACACCTCAGACAAGCCTGTACTTGGAAAGTGATTTTTAAAATATCAGATTTATATTGGCTATTACATGTAATAAACAGAAAGAGCTAATCTCACTTACCCACAGAGTCATAGGTTGATCCAAAGTCCGATTTATATTTATAAAATAGAATTTCTATCAAGGGGTCTTTACAAGTGTGAGATTTGGAATAAATTGTTCTTATTTGTGCCTTAGCAAAACATAGGTGGGAGGCATGAGGTAGGCTCAGACCGGTAATCTGTAATACCGGACATTTGCCTGGCCCTCCTTAAATCATAACGGCCCCAACACTTTCTCTCCGGCTGAAGCACCTACTGTATCTATGACAGTAAATAACTCTAGGAGCTCAATAAGTAATCTAAAATTAACTATTTAATTGATGAATGCAGTATATATAGCCTTTCCTTGTCATGCACATCCTTGTGATGGTTGGCATATGGTGTAATTTTCTTTCTTCAAATTGTAAAATCCTTGCAGCAAACTAAATTATAATAAAACTAAAATGCTTTCTTTGAACCAAACTACGATGTTCCTCCTATATTTTGCGAATTTATATTAGAATATTTTGCAAAAATATGTTGCGGTGCATGTTGGGGTTTTGCATCTAAAGGCTAACGTTTCTCATCTTACGTGCATTGTTGCCAGGTTGGGATGTTTACCAATCTGGCAGTTTAGTATGGCTGTAACAAATGTTTTTCTCCAGATTTATGGCCTAAGAGACTTTGGTTCAAATTGGGCTAGATTTCGTATGGCGGTTTATGAAAGTTATTTGGGCTGGAAAACAGTCAATGTGTGAGTGGGTGGATGTCAGGCTGGCTTCGTGCAAGTGTGGACGTTACTCAGCAGCAGCCACTGTTGCGTCCGTGTTAATAACCAAAGCCAGTTAAACCGCATAAAAGAAGTCTTGGAGACGGTTGTTGTGTGATGCTTCAAGATAGATCGGTTAATCCACAATGTGTATTTGTATTGTGTTTCTATTTGAGGCGCACGTGTTTGACTGTGCTGCTATTTTTTTTTTTCCGGAGGCGGGGGTCAAGGGGGGCAGTATAGATGGAAAAGCCTCATGCTAGGCTTGTTAACAGTCTGAGCCTGGCATGAGGTCAGGCTAGAGTGATGCAGTGCCTTAGGTAAAAGCTACAAGGTTTTTAAGATACTAAAATCATCATTGCTTTAGTCATTCATTGACCAACTTAAGCATTCTTTCTGAAGCTATTTTCTGTTTGTGAAAGAAACGCTGTAACACAGCGAATGTTCATCTCACATAATGTAAAAAAAGGTTTAACAGTTTGTCCTACAAATCAAAGATGTACTCCGAAAACTCATTAAAAAAGTAGAAAGTAGACACATTCGGTTGTGGGGCAAAAAAGATTAAGTACTATTTTTTATGAGTGATATTAAAAGTTCTATTATTGGTTTTAAAGGTAACATAAAAAAATAACGCTGACATAATCAGCAATTCGGTGGATGCCTGACACGTTTTCTACTTTTCCTGAACATTAACTAGACTCCACTCTTAAGCTCAAAAACATCACAAAAAGAGGTGAATCATTCCTATATGGTATCAGAGCAGTTTTCTCTTTGGAAAAAAAAACATCGTCAAGAAAAAAAATACTGTATAGTTTTGTAATTTTTCTTTGATAAGACAGAGTCGGAAAAGATAACACGTTCCTTTCTCTAATTCCTCTTCCCTTTTTCTTCAAAGCCATCGTTTCTCTGACCTCCCAGTACCTTTGTTTTTTCTGCTTTATAATAGTTTCCTCTCTGTTTCCATGTGACTAAACAAGGAATACAAAGCAGTGCTTCAACCAGCCAAAGTCACGAAAGACAGAAAGGACAGAAGAAAATGTAAATGTAAGATCAATACAGAGAGGAAGGTGACAGAAAGGGAGGGTGTTCACATGAATGTCAATTATACAGTTGTATGACAGTTTTTTTTAGATATGAATTTTCTTTTTATTTTGTGAATGAAAAACAGTACGCTAAAACTTCAGTCAAAATATATCCAGTGTGCTCCCTTTATCCCTCTTTGTGCAGTCTCTCTGCAGTTTCTTCAATCCCTTCTCTGTCGAGACCAGAATGAAGAGAAGTCCCAGCTTTCCCCTGCTGGAGACTTTTTTCCCCTGGGATTCTGACTTTTAGTTTCAAATTCAGTGTCCTTCATTGGCAAACACACAAAAGCCTCCCTCCCCTCCCTTTACTGGGGTATTTCAACCCCTTCCCAAGATTTATTCCTTTAACCCTTTTGGTTTTCAATGAATTTGTATAATTAGAACTAGTATATCTAACAAACTTCTTAAAGATGTCAGGTTTGGTTTACCTCAAATACAAACTCATTTTTTTTTTACAGTTTTCAATGACTTCTTAGATTAAAGTCTTAATCTCTAGTTTTTTGGTATTATTCTCTGTGTGCTTCAAACACTCAGGAATAGATTGCCCATTTTAAACCACCAAGATTGTTTAAAATTAAAATTAAAACAAAAAACAACTATATCAATAATGTATACATCATTATATAATCTATAGTAAGATGTTAATATAAACAAAAAACCCTAAGATACTGTATAAACTGATAAGCATGATGGTAGCGACATCATGCTTTGGGACCATTTTACTGCCTGTTATATTGCACAAAGGAATATGGAATATTGACTAAATTATCATCTTCACCTTAAATCAATAGTCACAATGTTGAAACCTGAACACAATTGGTTGCTTTAACATCACATTATTTACAAACACATTAAAAGTTATTTGTGAAAATATAAAAGACAACTCAGTTAAAGTTTTATTATCTTTCTATAATCAAAATCCCCATATAAACGGACAGATGTTCAGTGATTACCATTCATTTTTGCAAAAACCTAAGAGTTGTACTAAAGATTTAAAGATTGGTAGGAAAAGTATTTTTTTTTCTAGCTGCAAATAGATTTGTTCAAATAAATAATTATGCCTGTGAAATTAGAATTTCATTCAGAATTCCAATCGAAATCACGAATTTCGCACTGAAAACATCTTAACAACAATAATAATAACTCAACTTTATTATCATCTTGCTTCTTTAAATGCATTCAGTCTATTCGCAGGAGTTGGAGTTCACTTTCCCAGCATGCACCGGGCAGCGTGTTGGATACTAGAAGCTGCCAGTTAATGTAAATCACTGCAAGGTTAGAAAGTTATGATTATTTTTTGTTGATGTTTTTAAATCTTTTATAGGCTACCATCTAAGTAAAATTATAATTTAATATATCGATTGCCACATCATGAGTTAGCACCGATAATGAGGTGTACAAATGTTAGTTGTTTGTCTGTCTTCTACGGTCGTGGGGTCAACGGGTGTAGGGGGCTAGGAAAAAAACACCAAACTCAGCCTGCAGACTCGTTGTTGCCGTAGCAACCCACTTACATCTCACAATACTATTAAACAGGTACATATTTCAGACAAAGTTCTAATTTTTTTTAAACCTTTTTTCTATCATCTTAATCTAAAAAAGCCATTAAAAACTTTAACATGTAGATTACATACTGTTACATAATTAACAGAGGGAGGTGTTGCTTTGCTCAAAACTCTTAGACATGATGATTTACCTTTAATTTTATTTTTCCCAAAAAGCTCCTTAAGAACAAGAGCTGAAGATGATTTCTTTCGCTCTGCATTTCATGTGCAGCTGAATCTCATGTTTTGCTGAGTGTATTGATCTGCTCTCTGCTTTTAAGCCATCTTCTCTGACAACCACCCTTAAATCTGACTGTTTGTGGCTGCAGCTCTGAGCATTATTGGAAAAACATGGCTGCAAACTCTTAGCTCTGTTTGACACATTTTACCCCTAGTTTGTTTTATATGTTCAACACAGGAGTCGAGACATTAAAGCTGCATTCTGAAGCAATAATGAAAAGTGTAACTTCCAGAGGGAACTACTAGGTTTCATAGAAGTGCCACCAAAAGAAGGCTTAGCATATTATATTAAATGCAGATGTCCAACAAGTGAGTTTGACTTAAATAAGAACCTTTTATGTTAGAGGACAATAATATGATGCTTTACAGCATATATGTATAGATGATCAGAGATTCTAAGATTAATGGGAAAAAGAGCTGGATTTTTTTTTCATAAACTTTGAAAAACAGAACTTTTGTTAATTTCTTTGGTTTATAAAATATGCATAAACTGTGTAGAACGAACTGACATCCCATTTTTCACCAAAGAAGTGGGCGTACAAAGGCAGCAATGAAAAAGTAATAACAGCGAATATTACTTTCATAAATACTATACACCCATAATTCAGCTTTATATGTTAACTAAAAGATATGGGTGACATAAGATAAGGCTATTTTAACAAATTGCACATCGCAAGCTATGCAAGTTTAAAATGATAATTCAGAACTTATGCTCTTCATATATTATACGTAGATGCTACACAGTTTGCAAACATCTTTGAAAGACACATAACAAACCACCGTACAAATAATATTATCACTTTTTAAATTGCAGTATCTATACTTCTACTTAAGTAACAAATGTGTGTACTTTTGACACCACTGGTAGCATGCAGTGACATTTCATCTCAACTGTAACACAAAAAACTTAGTTGATTGCATTTAAATCCAGTCATTGACTATGCAAAAATCCCTTTCTCTCCAAGTCATTACAGTAAATAAGTTTTCTTATGTGTGTGTTTGTTTGTTTTTTATCCCTTTGGACAGTTTCCATCCATAAACACATGCAGGATCTCGTAATAACAAGTAAAAAGGATTCATGTTTTCTCTCTAAAATGAACTATTGCTTATTGTTCCAATTGTGTCAGTCAGCTTGAACAATATCTAGAATGAAGAACCAAACCATGTCTTATGTTTGATTTAGAAATGGATTTGTTTTAGGCATGAAATAATACATTTTTAATATTTTTTTTTTACTTTAAGAGAAGCAAATCCTATTTTTTTTCCTCCTATCAATTTCTATCTTTGAAACCAATATTTAGACCTAATAGTTCTTAAAGTGCAAGGTTAAAGGCTAAATTTGAGTTACTTTCACCTGTGTGTAAGTAATAGAATGATATAACTTATTTGTTAAACAATAGCCAAGTATAACAGATGACTCCCAAGCAACCAAGTGCCTAAATTAGCTTAACTGACCATACCTGTACATTAGTCCAATAATTTTCATTATTCACTTTAATAATTACTGTGTTTTTAGGCATCAGTCATCCTCTCCTTGTTCTCCAAACTAACTCCTTCAGTTAGGGGCCAAATGGGTTCCCTCTCATCTTTATCTTTTCCATCTCATTGAGTTTTTGACCCAAAAAACATTTATGGAAAAAAAAGAAAAGTAAATCATATCTAATTTTCTTATTTAAACATATAGGCCTTAACTGACATCAAATTAGCCTTTTTCCTCTTGCACCCTGCTTTCACCCTTTTTAAAAGGAGTTTCACCCTTTAGATGAAACTGTCACTTTTCACAGACCATCAAGCTCAGTTTTTTCTTCATTCCAAACCTTTGCTTTCCTAGTTTTACATTTCACTGAATCAGAGAAAGTAGAGCTGGCCCGTGTCCTTGCATTTATGTTTTGTCCTTTTTCTAGAATGCCCTGGGTGGCAATAAAAGCTCTCTGAAAACAATAAGGTATGATCATTTCATATTAGGCATGAGACACAATCCTTGCACAATGACCCATTCCAAAATCAAGATAAAAGACATCAGGCCTGTGGGAGCAGAAAGAGTAACTTTCAAATGAAAAACTTCCAGTTTGCTGGAAACTATATTATTAAAAAAGAGGTGAAGAGGCAGGAGTGAAAATATTTGACTTTGTATTTTCATTGCATTTACTGTAATGGGAAATCACATAACTGTATTACAAGTTAAGTGTAAACCATTGTACCGAAAAAGGATATATGTGCTGAAATTGGTAAATGTGAGAATTAATTAAATCAACTGACAGAATAAAAACAGAATTAATCACAGTGATGCAAGGCTAAGCTAAAACCTTTTTCAGTCATCTAAGCCATTAAGCTTTCAACAGGGCAACTTCAGCAGCTTATAGGAATCTATTCATTCTTATGCAAGCTGAAAGTGTTTTAGCTTAATTCAAGTTTTTTTTCTTCTTTTTATGTACCTACTCATGTTAAAAATGATTAAAAAGTATTTCCATCGATGGTAAAAAATTCGAATCCTGTCAGTATGTTTATCAATTTATGGTGTTTTGGGAAAACATATACCAACTTTGCATGTCGAGACTTAAACTCTTCCCATTTCTTTTGTGAAATAGATTTAACTCAGATTGGATAGAGATGTGAGACAACTAATACCTTTTATCACCAAGGCTTCGAAACATTTGCTTTTTCCGCTATGCTCACAATTATTATACTCTATTCTCACCACATGTAATAAATTTGATTCTTCTAGCTTTTTTTTTTTGCCAAGTTTTCCAAAAGATGCAAGATTTGTGATGTGTTTTGCACCTGGGAGGTGGATCTACAGCTCCTCCAGAGTTACTTATCGCCTTTTGACTGCTTCTCTGGTTAAAATTTGCTTTGATGACCTATTAGTCTAGAGTGTCTGAATCATGAACTAATGAGAACTCATAAAGCGATAGAGTCCATTTACTATATAGGTGATTTCTGGAGGCAGATGTTTAGAAATCAAGGCTTCTTTTCCTTTCAGTTAACACTCCATCTTTCACAGAGAGAAATTTCAAACTCCATGCAGAAAGACCCCACGCCGGGAATCGAACCCAACCTTCTTCCTTCAAGGAAGCAGTGCTATCCCCTGGTTTACAAATTTTGCATATTTCCACATATTGACTCCCCCAGATCAAAGTAATTGCAAAATATTGGGTAAAAGCCGAAAATCAACACACTATTTTAGAGCCCCTTCAAATAGAGAAAATGTTTTACATTAATTGAGAAAAACAGACAACCTACAGGGATGCCATACATCTCAAGAAAGCAGAGGCACCACAGATCCAAACAAACAACGCATTAGATCGAGTGGGTGTTTTTCCTCCTTTTATGGTTATTCCATGATCAGATATTCTGGTTAAGCTCTCTCAGGAGAACTACCAGATGTGATCCTGAACAGAGCCTTTTGTCATAGCTGTCACCGAAGCTCCACTTTGTAAGTGTGCCATTTGTCTACCTCTTGATCTGTAAATCTTTCATCTTCTTCACAAGTCATCTTTTTTTCTTCTCTACTTCCATTCTAAAGCTTACTGCACACACAGCTGCCATCCCAAAATACTGTAGAAATGTTCAACCAGCCTAGGTCACATCATACATTTGTTGATTTATTACAACTTCTGTGCAACAGTTTCTTAAGGTTTTGTTGCATATAATCTGCTGGTGATAACATTTGTCTTCCTCTATGTAGAAAAATATTAACTTTGTCTATGACCAGAAACTGTCTCGCTGTGGATGCACATATTGCTTATATCTACACCTTTTAACTTTCCTCTCAGCATTGATTTTTATACAATAATTACAGTATTTCCCATCTATGGATCGTTGTTTCATTGTCTATCACTAATTGATACCTACATATTGTGTTATTGTAAACTGGATGTGTTGGTCACTTCATCTACAAGTCATACCCTGCACTTCTTGAACAAGTGCATATGCCTTTGGAGACGAAAATGTTTATATTATATTGCAAGCAGACCACACGGAAGAGACCCCAGTATATAATTACGATGATACATCTTGCATTTTTTTGATGGTTGGCGAAAGGGACAAGAGGAGTATAATTTATTTCATATTCATGCAGTCATCACACACTAATTGAATAACTAAGGACTCTGACCTCATGCTCTTGCTACACACTATAATTCTTATGTTGTCTTGCAAGTTCAAGGCTTTCTCTCTGATTAGCTTTGATAAAAGGGCTCTTAAGCACCAATACCACGACACTTCCTTGGCTCCCACTGTCTCTGCATGCATGCTCAGTGTGAAGGATTGCTGTACAGTCATGACTTATCCAGAGGGAGCGAGTCCTGAGAGGCCAGTGACTCACTGCTGTTAGATGGGTTTCTTTAGATAGACATTTTTCATTCAATCTGACTGTATGATCTGACTGATTTTTCAGATCATACAGATAACATGTTTTGTGAACTGGCCCTGTATAAATACCGTAAGTTGAATTAAATGAATTCAAAATTAAACCTTCCTCCTAAAACTTGTTAATGTCATCAGGTCTCTTAATGTGTTTTGTTCATTATGCTCTATAAGCATGCAGCAAATAACCAGGAAATTTTCTCAGGTTGAAACCTTAGCAACTTACACTTGTTAATTTATTTTTCCTTTTTAGCTTTGGTTTACAGAGGCCAATCATTTCCAAACAAAGCTTCCGTTTATATAATTAAAAATGCACTTGTCTCTCATGAATTGCAAAAGCAATATGAGATAGATATAATGGGTCTCATGCAACAACATTTTCATATTCTTGTCATAACTTTCCCTTATTATTTCTCCCCCATGGGCGCCTATGAGTGTAGCACATCAAATTCAACAAACGTTGCTTGTAAACGTGATGCATTGCACCTATACGTGAGTGAGCGTGCATTTATGAGAATTACAAATCAGCATAATTACTGGAGTGATAATTCTATATTGGGCTACAACTTCCAGCGCTTCTCACGTGGTGTTCATTCACAGAAATGACACTAAAAACAAAGAAAGGGACTTTACTACTTTGGAGATCGGGGTTCTTCTGACTGGGAACTGAGCAGCAGGACTAAAGGAACAGTAAAAGTAAAGCAGATGGGAATAAATCAAGAGTCGTAAATGAAGTGTAGCTGTTGGTTACACTGTTACAAGAGTAAAAATGAAAAATTATTCAATCCGAAAATGGTTTCAAAAACCTGTTTAGCAAAAGCAATGCAGTTAATGAAAATTACTTATGGAGGCAAGAGGTGCAACATATGAGGTAGATCCTCAATATGAGTTCCCCATCAACCAACATGACATCACCCAGTCTAATACAACACATAAAGATTAAGAAATAATGTAGGGGAAACTCTTATTTGATGAATTCAGACAGATCCAAACCTTCCACATTTTGCATAATAAAAAGGCCAAGGAGGAAACCATGAAGTGAACTGAGCGCATTTCTTACCATTTCGAGCAGCAACCTGTTGCTGAAACTCTTTTCTGAACTTTCTTTCCATTTTCTGTTCCAGATGTTATTTCAATAGTTGCTTGATCTCTGAGTTTTACTCTTTCTTTTACCAAATTACAACCAATTGAACTAGACTCCCCTGGACACTGACATGCCAGCTGCAAGTGTTGTGACTATTAGCTATGTCATCAGTGGACAAAAATGTATTTACAGTATACTAGTGGAGCTGCATAATATCTAATCATGTAGCCTAATAAACAAACAACTTCTTTTTAGTAAAACAAATGTGGTATTCTGGTTAAAAAACTACCGGTATGTTTAAATAACAGCTGACTAATTGTCTGAAGACTGCAGGACTCATAAAATTTAAGATTAAAAATAGAAATATTGCAAATGAGGTATTTTTCTCCAAAATCCTTTGTACCAACCGTTTAAGAACAACTTTATTTGTACTAAGGCTGCTTGCAGGAGACTCAAAGTTTGTAATTCCAATTATGTGTAACTATGCTAATAACTGTAATGTCACTGCATGTGGAAAAACTAACTAAGTACAGATTAAAAGTTTATTTATGTGTATAATTACATCTAGATATAACTTATATTTACAGTAGAGTATATCATAGATATTATCTAAAAATATCTTACATGACAGTGTAAAATTAGATAATTATACATTGGCTGGTTTCATATGAGGAAATAATAATCTTAAGCGAGAAAAAAAATATGTTAGTGGATTAAAATCTTCAAAGTAAAAATATCCAATGGCTTTGATTTACAACAGAATATTACAGGTTATTATTGTTGCTGTTAAAATCTAGCAAACATAATGAGAATTTTATTTTTAATACAACTATTGGTAGTTTTGGTTTCAATTCATAGAGAACAAAATAAAATAAACACAAATTGTACAGTAGCAACATCAACAATGAATAAAAAGCTTTTTGCTTTTTTTCTGCAAAAGCATTTTAGAATGACAGGTATATTTATAGGTTATTATTAAAAGAGTCAGTGTTTAAGGACATAAAGCTGGTATAAGCATAAGCCTCCCACAAGAAGGCTAAGGATATTAGCTTTATAAGCCGATCTTATTAGTCCATTTATATTCATCTACAAGTCATAGCTATATAAATACCAGGAATAGAAAAAAAAAAAACAGCATAAATGGTCCCTAGTAGTTAATTAATGTTTTGACAGGATAGCTTATGACTGGCTGGTGAACAAAGCCAGCCAGGCTGTATTCACAGTTGGCTTTAAATGACAGCATGAACAGATGGGTTATTCATGAGTACTCTTGCACATACAAAAATGTATACAAAAAAACTAAATAACACAAGAGCAGGTAAAACATGCCCACACACTCACACAGAGCCACAAATACAAAGGGTTGTAAATGGGCCCTTTCCTTTTTCGCTTCTCACATCTATAAGAAACGCTTCAAAACATTTTATAAACGTATAACATCAGTAACATTCCTATGGGCATTCATTAGGTGCTTCTTGTGCATATCCATATGTAAACACACAACCACAACCTACCCTTGCAAGCCAATTACATCGGAAACACAAGGGCTACTAGACTCTTGAGGCAATTAGATGTTTATTAACAAGGAGACTATAAAGTCTCAAAAGATGAAATATAAAGATAAGGAAATGTAGAGGATATAGTGCACCATGCATCTCATGTTCTTTACAATTTAGCTTTTATGTTCCTAACCTAACTTACTCCTACTGGCATAACATAAATGAGATTTTAACTCTTTTCCATGAATATTACAGATTGATACAGGAACCCCCTGTTTCTCTTAAGATGAGCATAGGGACAGCAGTGTTGCCAATTTTAAAATCTTCCCCCTTCTATTGCATTCATGTTTAAGGTCAACCCTAATCCTAGTCCGATATCTTTATTTCTCAATAGAATTATCTTTTAGCAATCCTTCTTTTTCATTTTTTTAGTTAAATATTTATAACAGTTTGCATACAACTTTATTAAGTATTAGTTTTTTTGTCTTGATGTATGGCATTACATTGAGAAAAAAATGAACAAAATCAGAGTATATCAGGAAAATCCTCAGGTATGGTCCATCTTTAAGTACAATTTCCACATGCTAAAATGTGGCAAGTTTATTGAATAATATGGAATATAAACAACATGGAAATGTCCTTAAGAGGGACATATTTTGGTGAAAACTGACTTGGCAATTGAACCAGAACACAAAGCAAAAGACCTTCAAAAGTTGCTAGAATCTGGCTGTCAAAATACTGTAGAAATAACTAAAATCCTCATCTAAAAGTTTAAAACGTGAAAAGTTTATCGGAAAATGTTAAAAACATGTAAATTACAAACCTTTTCTAGAAAGGTTACATTCTCTTAACCCTATAGAATAAAATAAACAGGAAAGTTAAACAGTTTCTTGATAAAAGAAAAACCCACAATAGTCACAGAAAAAGTAATAATGGACAAAAATGCAATGAGAAAAAAAAGGAAAGCAAAATACTCTTTCAACAATTCTTCAACAGGATGATTTAAAAATCATGAAAGAAGCCTGGACAAAAATGTTAGTACTCATAGGAAAGACTGAAAGTAATTTGGCGAAAGGGACATGCTGGATCAATATGTGTCCACTGATTAGCATTACAGGTGCCTACATACAATCTCATATCAGTCAGTGGACCTATATAAGGGACAGTCATTGTTCTGTTTGGTGGTATGGTGTGTACCACCCTCAACATGGACCAGAAAAATGGAAGGAAAGAGTATTCTCAGGAGATTTGAAAGAAAATGATAGACAATCATGTTAAAGATAAAGGCAATAAGACCATCTCCAAGCAGTTTTTATGTTCCTCTGACTACAGTTGTATATATTTTTCAGAGAATTAATGTGGACATGGCCACAGGTGGAAAATTGATGCCAAATCAAATAGACGGATAACATAAATGGTAAAAACAGAGCACTAAAACAACTTAGATTTTAAAGGGAAACTTCCAGTTCAAGGGACATCGGTGTTAGATGACACCATTCCTCACAGTTTGGGTTTGGGGAGTGTTGGCCTAGTGGGTAAGAGCAGTGTGCTTGTGCTCTGAGAAGGTTGCAAGTACACAGTCCCACAGCCTCCACTCTGGGTTCCTGAGCAAAACTCAAACATACACTACTCCCCGGGGCGCCACACAATGGCAGCCCACTGCTCCCCAAGGGAATGGGTTAAATGCAGAGGTAAATTTCTCCAGCGTGAATCAATCAATAAAGTTAAATAAAAAAAATTAAGTTTGAGCCAAAGTGGGTGTAGTGACTTAATTTCTTTCCTGACAATAAAATTATCTTCGCCACTTTTGCAGGAATTTCTGACTCGTTTACCTTTCATAACAACTGAGGCAAAATGAATACAAAATAAATCCTCATCAGTTTATTATGATACTGTTACATGAAAATGTTTGATAAAAAAGAAAAAGAAAGAGATGATCTGTCACACCCAATAAATCAGTAGTGACAGTAGAACTTACAAACAACCTTAATGGTCAGAAAACTGTTGCTCCTCATCCTGCTCAATTCTTCTAAAGCGCTGCCATGCACACCCCTAAAAACTGTGCATGTAACCTTAACAAAACACAGGACATTAAAAGGAGCCCAATTAAGTGATATATCATAACCACAAAAGATAACCAAATGCTTAAAAAACTAAACAGCATATTTCTCATACATAAATTCTAATCAGCTGTAATGTAGACAATAAACATAATTTCTATATGGCTCTAATAGTGGAATTGATGGAAGACGACCAAAGAGGAAACATTGTTGAAAACAAATAAAAAAGCCAGATCCAAAATCATACATCTACATGTTGACAAGCCACAAAGCTTCTGGGATTATGTTCTATGCACAGATGAGACAAAAATGGAACGTTTTAGAACTTAGGCTCATCAGCTTTATATATTATAAAGACATAAATATGAAGCATATCAAGAAAAGAGCACTGTCCCTACTGTGATACATAGAGGAGGCTCTGTTATGTTCTGGGACTGCTTTGCTTCCTCTGGCACAGGGTGGCTTAAATCTCTACAGGATACTATGAAATTTCCAGCCTATCAAGAGATTCTTGGGTGAAATATGCTGCATTATGTCAGCCACAGAAGGGTCTTGCAACAGTATAATGATTGAAAACACACATGTAAAAAATATAAATCCAAGAATGGCTAAGAGGAATAATTGCAGTATTCTGAAGTGGCCTTATATGGATGCTAACCTTAATCCTAATGAGCATCTTTGGAAAGAGCTGAAACATACCATCTGGAAAATGCATCCTTCAGACAAAATAACTGGAGCAGTTTGCTCATGAAAAGTGGACCAAATTACCTGCAGAGAGGTGAAGAAGTCACATTGACAGTTAGGGCAGTTAGGTGCTGCAGTGATTGGCTAGAATGGTATTGCAACAACATTTTAAGTCAAGGGTAGCACAATTTTTGTCCA
Source organism: Cyprinodon tularosa (assembly GCF_016077235.1). Classification (NCBI taxonomy): domain Eukaryota; kingdom Metazoa; phylum Chordata; class Actinopteri; order Cyprinodontiformes; family Cyprinodontidae; genus Cyprinodon; species Cyprinodon tularosa. Next base: position 269,385 of record NW_024039587.1, read on the forward strand.
GGCCTTTTTCATGAATTTATTTATTTTTTTATCATTCCTTTAAACCATGGCTAAAAAGCAATTCCTGAGTGTGTTTTGTTCACCTTCATAGAATTTTTTTTTTTTTTTATACTTTTGTCCTATTCAATTCATTTCTTTTAACATAGTATGTTTTTCTTTCGTTAAACAAGGTACACCAGCAATTTGTAAGGTCAAATGAGCTGTACTTCTTTGCAAAATAACTGGATATATTTACTCCCTAGACTTTTTCAACAGAACACATAAAAAATGTTTATCTGTGCTGGTTGTGTCAGAGATAAATTAAGAGTTTATACTGGCACAAACTTTCGCCATAGAGAAAGGAAAATGTTAAAATTTACAGAAAATAACAAAAACATCCAGGGCCAACCTGAATTCTGGTCGTGTTTTTGACTTAGGAAGACTTCTCCTTGGCCAGGAGACGTATTGACAAATTCAGCTATGCGTATTCTACCCGTAAATTTTAGTTTAAAAGTTAATTTTTTTTCCCATTTTAAAAGTAAAGAGGATATTTCATTTTAAACTCTTTGTTAGAGCTTAAAGAAGTGAAACCTGACTTCTATATTATAAAAAAGAAGAATATGGTTAACTTAATATGACAGAGGTCAAACATTTGGTTGTAGTTGGCTCATTTTTTGGGACTCTGTGAGCGCTGGGTATTGTATTAACTGCAAAGCAGGAAAAAAAGGTGAATAGCAAAGGTTGGCTCAGTGTACCGGAGACCTAAAATCCACACACAACTGAAGTAAAAGCTGCTTGTGTACCCTGTCAAATCAATCCTGCTGTGAAACAACCATCATGTAGGCTGTCAAAGCTAGAGAACCGTGGAATGACATTCACCTCACAATGCAGACTGAGACCTCGTGTGACCGTACATGGCACTCTGAGGCTAGAGAGATTTAAAATCTATATAAATACATTGACAAAGACAGGTTTGCAACAAAATAATTTACTCTCTGTACCCCTTTTTTGTTCTTTATGGTTATCAGCCATCTGTGGTCCCAAAGCAAAACCAGCACTGAATAGCCAATATACTACCCTCTCTTCAAAACAAAACAAGTCTTTGCTCAACATTTTATTTATTCATTTTTAACCATTTAATAAAAAATGCTTAGCTGAGCATTAGGAACACACAAAAAATAAATAAAATAAGAGAATGTTGTCAAATATTGCAACTCACTAGCTCTTCACACATTGGCACAATGACAACAGCCTTTTCTCCATTCAGTTAGGCACAAACGTTTTTCTTAAGGGAATAAAAAAAGAAAAGATATTTGACTCTATAAATATAATTTTAGAAGTTGATGTTCCACAAATGCTGCTTTTTTTTCTTCATATTTGGACTATTACGTATTAAAAAAGGAAAAATAAAACTGACGCAATATAGATTAGCAAAGACACTTAAGTTTCAATAATTTCCTTTGTCAAATCTGTGACTTTAGTTCCAAAACTATTCTCCTTAAATTAAGCAAGTAGCTTAATCTATTGCAACCCATTTTTAAAATGAATGTCTTGGTTTTCTGGATTTTGATTTTTGTCCTTCACCACTAGGGTCTGCAGTCCTTGTCTTTTGTCCTTAGACCTACACATTCTCATATAAAGATAATTATACAGAGAAGAAAACATAAATAATTAAACTTTTGGAGATGTTAAAGCATTGGAATATTTATTAAGAGGGTTTTTTGTTTTTATTTGATGACACACTGTTACACTGAGAAATTGTATGTCATGAGCAAACATCTAAAGAGTTGTATTTTGATGTGAATGTAATCCAAAGCTGATAACAGTGATCCCTGTAGTATTACATAATAATCCAATTAAAATCTATCAACTGAGATCGAGGATTATAGAAACACAGTTGATTATACTGTTACATTTATTTCCAATGCACTGCACAGTCATAAATATTGTAACAAAAAACATGCTGCTAGATATGGAGCAGCCTATTTGTGAGTATGAGGGGCTTTATTGATTTATTTGCAGAAAATAAGCAGCATAACAAGGAAAGCATGATTTGTAAAATGAAAAAAAGCTTAAAAGGCACAATTAGGATATTACCGTCTTGTGGAAATGCAAGCACAAGACAATTAAAGATGATGAGTGTTGTGACAAAGTGCAATTAACAAAGCATTTACGCATTGCATTGAAATAAAAACACATTTAACCTTAAGCTATCAACACTAGTTAAAAAAACACAATACTTACTGTGGCAAATGACACTGTTGCTGCAGCTGCCAAAATCGGTAAGAATATTTAAAAAAAAGATTGCACATTAAAAGGATTTTATGTTCAGACTGTACTTTGAATATAGGCATTCAAGACCTGCAGGGTCATGAATCAAATCAGCTATAACAAAAATTTAAAAGCATTTACAATAAAACAAGATGGAACTTAATATTCAAGAGAATTGGTCCTTATACTGTTTTTGTTATGTGTGTCAATCCATTTCAGTTATGATGTCAAATAAGTTCTATTTTCCTAACTTTCTTTTTTTTTTTTTTTTTTTTTTTTTTTTAAGTAGACCGGGTTACTTTTACAGCTCAGTTACTGTAAAAGTAGTGTTAGAATGAATTATTTCATCATTTTCATTATTGAATTATTAGAATTTAAATCAACAATTGGCTAAGTTGTTTTCTGTTAAACAACATTGAAACTTATACAATGACATTTTCAATCTTAATTTTGCGTTTTTAAGGAAAGCATAGATTCCAGATACCATCTAAATGTATTAAAATCTCTTTGGCCACATCACCTCTGTAGAGAAAATAAATATGCGATGTTACAGTATCTGTCAGTTGTGCCTTAAAAATATTTAAACCAATTTTATTCAGATGCGTTCAGTGGAAAGCTGTGTTTCCGATGTATCCTGCTTCAGAAATCGGATGCTTTCCCGGCTGGTTTGTGGCATGGCAGAAGGAGGGTGTAATGCCATAAGCCATGATTTTAATCTTGGACATTGAGGATCGACGTCCAAGCTGATTTCTTTGAACATTGCATGCAGGGAGATGCAGTTTTGCTCTGCTGTACTCTCTTCTCCAACTGGTACATGCAATGCACACAGCAACTTTAAACAGAGTGTGCACAAGGCTAAATGCGCCCGTGCAGGCTCTTGTAGGCATTTAATAGGCATTCCCTCTCAGGAGCGAGTACAGTGTTGTGCCTGTGCATTGTCTTTAAAGAAGAGAGGGCGGGTCATTTCAAAGATTCGCGAAAATGCTCCACTATACCTTCAAGCTAAGTAAAGGCTAAATAATTTGGACATATTACATTTTTCTGATAATTTAAGGGTGTTTACCATTGCATAAGGTAAGTTAAAAAGAAGCTTAAGGTGACTGCATACCCCATGCATTTGATTGCATTGCATTGTGAATTGAACTGTTGTTATGAAATAGTTCAAACTTAATTTTAACCAATTCCAAACTCAAGATAAACTTTGGTTCTCAAATATAAGCCTGTGCCAAACTAATGATATTGCATTATTTGGACTATGGTTTTTAACATTTTTATTGTTTTTTTTTCGTTTCCTTCTCTTTGAGTACATACTAGCTTAATATAGTTTCACTAGTTTATTCAAGAGTTTTTAACTGATATATGTTTGACTTGGAGTTAAATGATTTTTGTTATTAAAAACAATTTAAATTAAATACTATTTTGCTAATCAATGTTGTGAATATATTCCATATGTGTGCAGAGTCAACTGCTTGACCATGATTTAAGCTCGAGTCAAACTTTCATTTATTGTCTGAACTACTAGTTTGACATGTTTACAGAACAATATTTTATAGTTCGAAAGTTATCTGATTGAATGTCCCATTTGCCAGCCCTATTTGGGAATTATTGCACAACACTGGGCTTTTTAATGCAAAAGTGTAATATTCATTCTTAAGTTGCTACTTTGAGAATATCATTCTTGGCCATCCCCATCTTAGACCTAATCAATCTGTAACTGTCGTCATCTGTCAAAGGCAGTGTGTAACATATAGTGTATTTCTAAACTGTAGAACGACTTATAAAAATAGGTAAAGTGTTCTGTACACTTGCAAATTCCTGTTCACATTTGCATAGGCTTTGTTTTTTTTTAGTTTATAGGTACATATAAGAGCGATAACCCTGCAAAATGAGATGCCTAGCGAAATAGAAATTGTCAACTAGGGGGGTGTTTAGTAATGGTGAAGGTTTTATACTTTTAAGTTATATTTTTCATACTGCGTTAGGATACACAGATTTTATCTTTGTTGCTTTGAACATCTGCTGCAAGCAAAATGTGTACATATAAAATATTTGTCAAGCTTAGTTGTGTACAACACTTTGCTCAAGACTGTAAAACTTGATGTTGCAGGCAGGATTAGAAGTTTTAAAACAGTATATGAAAGTCAAAGGTGTAAAGTTATTGGCTGTTCAGATAACAGCAGAACTGTGTCAAATCTCGTGTGGTTTTAGAACTTTTTGGGGAATGCATGGGCGAATCAAAGCATCACTTACATTTTACAATGTGGAACCAATGAGAAAAATTTGATAATGATAAAATGCAGTTTTTTACTCAATGGTGAATCTATTACAAACACCAGAGAATAAACTCATCATTAAGACTTTCCATAACTTGGCACAACTACTGACCCATCCGAACATACTGAGATTTCGATGAAGCAAAGGTTCAGCCCCTTGATTCTTTACTGCCTTGGAGGTCTGTTGCGCTGCCTCATGTTCAGCATTACACGCTTGTCACAAGTTAGAGCACTGAATTTCATCAGGGTTGCCTGTATCAACATGGAAAAAAAACAGGGTATAAGATATGGAGAAAAAAAAAACAAGAAAAAAAAAAAAAGAGGTCACCGTGGTTATGAGCAAGCAGCACAAATGCTGTGAAATCTCCAAGGAGGCAAAGACTCAGAGAAAACCAGAGTGGTATCAGCTGATTCAACAATGCCCTCATTGCATGTTTTAAAGCCAATTTAAAGTTAGCTACTGAAGAGTTGCTTTACAGGAAACGCCACAAGGCTTCATTCTTCTATGAGCTTCTGGGTGAATAAAGTAGTTTGCAGAACACTGTCAATAGGTGGTGGTGCAGGCTAAAGATATCTGCAATTACAGGAGACTGAAACACATTGCACTCATACATTTAATTTACAAAATTAGCAATGGGCCAGAGATTAGAACGTCTCTACCAACAGTTTATAATAAATTTAACCATCACTATCTACTTCGATTCATTGTTTTAATTAGTACTAAATAGTAATAAAAATCTAGCAAAGGTTAGCAACTAGGCATCGTCTGGTTATTGGTAGAGAGGACCTTTTTATCTGTCATGGCCTTGAGAGTTTCACTAAGGAGAGGTGTGTTTTGGTTCTCCTTTTCAACTCATTAGCTTTGGGACCTGATTGATTATTTATTTGTTCATCAAAAATTTCAAACTATGGGGGGAAAAAAGGAGTCAAAAAAGGAGTCAAGAAGAAAATTTAACAAGACTACATTTCTTCAAGTCAGCATACTACTGCAAAGCTAAAGGTAAACCTAGACAAGTCAACCTTATTCCTTCATGACATAGATTTAGAAGTTTAAAAGCAAGCATTCATTTTTTGACATGTTTAAATTATCAGTAGATTAAAAAAAAATACCCATAAAGGACTGCATCCTGAAAGCAGTAAAAGTCTAACTTACACAAGAACCTGCTGATTGGCCTCTTAACAACATGACATTCCCAAAACTGCTCTTCTGTGTCCATGTAGATTAGTTTCATTGCACGTCACTGGTTGACTGTTTTCAAGGTTTACATTTAGTAAGTGCAACCTCCCAGGAGAGGTTGATCAGTTGTATAATTCTTTCAAATAGAAGAATAGAATTCAACTTTATTGTCATTACATTGTCAGAAGTACAAAGCAACGAAATTCACTCTCTGCATTCGACCCCTCCCCTTGGGGAGCAGTGGGCTGCCATTGTGTGGCACGTGGGGAGCAGTGTGAGTCTAAGGGTCTTTCTCAGAATAGTGGCTGTGAGGATAGAACCGGGTACTTGCAACCTACTCAGAGCACAAGTGCACTGCTCTAACCACTACACCAGAGGTCTTCAACAGGGGGTCCACAACCCCAGGGGGTCAACGGAGTTACTGCTGGGGGGTCACAAAAGTTTTGGTTGATTTGTTTGCAGTTTTTTTCTACTTATTGAATTGTCTTCAAATACACATTAACATGAATTTAAGTAAACAAACAAATAGAGGAAAAAGATGTCTTTCAGTCATCAATGCACACATTCAGCAACACACAGGAGCTCTTTCAATCTGGGCACTGTTTCATTCACAAAAACCTGTCCCATCAACCAGGAATCAGAAATACTTTAATAATCCCAGGGTGAAATTACTTTCGTTACATTACTCCATCTGTAATAGAGTGATTATAGGACCGGTTTGATATAACACAATTTCATACAATATATATAATCAGAGGGTACCCGCTCCATCTTGCCATCAGTTTGGGGGTCCTTAGCCTGGAAAACGTTGAAGACCCCTGCACTAGACCAACACTCCCCTCTTTAAAGTGTCATCTCTTTACAGCAGATGATGCAACTGATGATTTTCACCATTTTGGGAATCAGTCCTGATTTGTCATGCCATTTATATGACTTACAAGGAACCACAAAGGGTGGAAGGAAAATATCAAATTAAGCAAAAATGTAATATTTTAACAGGATCATGTTGTTATTTTACTATTTAAAAATGATAATTCATTTCCTCGATTTCTCAAAAACACTGTTTGATATAGTGTTAATATTACAAGTTAAATGACATTGTCATTCCATTTCAAAATCATACAAAGGACATAGGTTGTGTTGTATTTTAATTCTACAAAATCACATTTAAAGCAGATTGAAGAAAAAACGTCACAACTCCTTCGATCAAAATTTGCTGGCAGCCCTCCTCCCTGCCTGAGGGACCATGTGCACAGACTGGGAACTAACATTGCTCAGCGGCAGGTAACGCGCACATGCGACAGGCGACTTTGCAAATGTGTGTGGATGTGAACGTCAACGGGTGTAGCCACAAGAAGACATATGGTCATTCCCACCACAGGGAAGGAAGCCAGAAAAGCTTTGGCAGAGCCTTCATGATATCAGCTTGTGAGTGTGTGTTTGTTACTGCTCAGTGTGGTGTTTCCGAAATCATGGGCCCATCCAATCCACAAGGAGGCCACTTCGCCTTTACACTTCAGTGAACCCATAACTGCAAACCAGACAGTGAGATGAACGAGGGAAAGACTGAAGGAGATGTGCCCCAGCTGGGAGGGGTAAGTGCAGAAAAAACATAAAAAGAAATAACATCTTTGAAGTAGCAATAGAAGAAGGAGGGAGACAGTAGAAGAAGGAGGGAGAGGAGGAGACGCTCAGGTGTATGCTGAATGCAGCAGAGGAAAGAGACAGAGAATACATTGGAGGAGGAAAACGTGTGTAGGTGCAGGTGTAAGTCTGTGTAATATGCCTAAGCCTCTGGATTTGTCTCCTCAGAGCGATTTCAATGGAACAAAGAGCTTAAGGCCATCACACTGCGGGGATTTGATGCACTGTGAACACTCTGGGTTATGCACACTTCCAGCACAAACATGTTGACGTTCGCAGAAAAACACCTGCCCATAGAGGGGGATGATACAAGAAAACGGAAATGATGACGCTGCATATTTATTACAGATCTACATGTCATTTTAACCTTAGTGCTGCTACTTAAAGATATTTCAAAGAAAACATCAAAAATTACCAATTACTATTCAACTTTTGACCTTAAAACCTCAACCTCAATATTTTATTTAAGTAATTTAATAATAAATGCTTTAGAACAAAAACGGATGCAATAAATCAGAAAAAGTTTCTTCTTAAACAGAGAATAATTAAGAGCAATACCTTTGATCTTTAGAATCAACCAGACCATTTCATTAATGTCAGAAATTATATAATTAAACTTGAAATCAAAACTCATAAATCTAAACATGACTCCAGTTATGATAGTTAATACTGAGGAAAACAATTGAACATAAAAAATGTATATCAGGGAGGTTTTTGTCTCCATTTCACCCTGCTAATTCCTTGCAATTAAGCAATGTTTATAATTTATGGAAATAAACAGATAAAAATATTAAAATACTAGATGTTTTTTTTTCTTTGTATTCCTCTTTTCTTCATATTGCAAACTTTACATTTCCTTTCTATTATATGTGTGCAGTGCATCATTTGCCAGCATATTGTACAAAGAGTATAATTATTTCAGGTCAATCCAAAATTCTTTTGATGTCTTAAATATTCATCGTATGCATATCACATAACTTTCAACAATTATTTGCATATTAATAGGAGACAATTCTTTGGTCACAATGATAATAAAAACAGCACACTAAACACTCCATCACTTTTATGGTTTTCAAATACTATATATTGATTGATTTATAGAAAATATGTGAGCTTGTGACAGTAAATCTTACCATTTTTTATTTCATGTATGTGTGTTTGGAGTTGCTTTTGTTTCCTTTTGGGGACAGTGTAATGCCAATTTTTGCTAAATATGCTACATAATGGGCATCCATGCAACTGTTTTATATAACGAAAAGATCCCTTCTTGAGTTTGTTAGTATTAGGTCTAAAGTATGAATTCAGTTAGGTATATGTGGGTAATTATTAGGGTAAGGGTCTTAGTTAGGGTCATAAAAATAAATGTAAGTCAATATCAAGTCCCTATAAAATATGGAAACAAGAGTGTGGGTATGGGTGGTTCTCTATCCTTGTGGGGACTTTAAATTGACTTTCATTCATTTTATAACCCATTTCTACAGCCTAATCGTGACCCTTACCCTATCCCTTAGATAACGGGTTCATAATTAACCCTAATTCTAACCTAAACTCAATTCAAATCTTAGTCCTAAACCTAACACCGAAGCCTAAAGTAGCATTTGTACCCATGGGGACAAGACATTGGTCCCCACTAGAGCACTCAGTCCCCACAATGTGCTAAGATTTATGTAAAAATTGTCCACACCATGTGTGGGTTGGTGTGTGTGCGTGCTGGTGTGTGTGTGAAGGTGTGTGTGTTTTATTAGAGCATTGCCTGGGGACATTCAGACTTTTAACAGATTAAAAATGTCCAAATATAACATCTAATCAGGACATCAAATGGGTGCAGGCAACAGATCTATAGACGTATGTGGATCCTTCCTTGGTACTCCAATGGCAAAACGCTTCCATGAATTCATTGGAATAATCAACTTGCCCTTTTAATTTCCTGCATCACTGATCATTTTGGGGTTTAAACCTGAGTATGCTTGTCCAAACACATTCATTTTATTTTACCTGAAAACTTTGAATTAACCTTCTCACAAAGTGTAAGCATACACAGTATTCTGTCTTAAGCCTCAAAATCTCACTGTCGACATTAATTTAGAAAAATACCAACTTCAAAGTACAAATTATGGGCCCCATCAAGTTAGGTCAGGCCTTGGCTTAAAGTTGAAAGGCTAATTGGTAAGAGGATTTAAATCTAGGATTAAAATTAAAATACTCTGGTGAAAGGTAATTTGCATAACATAATATCCAACCAGCTAATATAGACTCAAGGTTCAGAGGTTCCTCAACCACTCAGAAACAGTTGTTAGGCCTTGCCATAAAAGAGGAGACAACCTTCAAATCCTCCTCTCTCTGTTTCCTAGACAATAAGTTACAGAGCTTAACAGTCCAAGAAGGTAACAGACATTTTTCTCTGTGACATTATCCAGGGTGTTGTAAAGGATCTCAAGGTATTCCCAGCCCAGAATGTAGATTTCCTCCTTATAGGTTCTAGGTATATTGTAATAATGGCTTATAAATCTTAAAACCAAGCGGTCCAGGAAGTCCTTCTATTAGATGCCCTAACTACCTCAACCAAGCAATTTAAATTTGGAGGAATAGTGACTATAACTCTAAATAAAAGTGAATGACAGGTCTCTGTTTTTTCTTAAGGTGAGTTCACACCGAACACATTCTGGTGTCAAAAGAGCTTAAATGCTGGATCAAATGCTTGTCATGACGCTTTGACCTGGATGCTCTGGTTGTTGAGCTGCTCTTTTCTGTCACTACAATCTAGAGAACAGCTTGGACTTATTTGTTTTGATAAAAAAAAAATTATGTTTTTAAAATAAGAATGTCTATCTCAAAACGTCATCTTTGCAGTCAGTTCATCAGATCTTTGATCCTGCTAAAATATTTAATTATTGTTCGTAGCCAGATCTCCAGCATACCACCGAAGCCAGATAGGCTGTCAGGGGGTTTCCCACTCCTGTGCAGTACATAGCAGCTAAAAGTGAATATAAAGTTGTTTTTAAGGTTTGGTGTTAAAACATCAAGTACTAGAATATAAAATCGAATATTTTTGGCCGGCAGATTTTCACATTTTTAGTTAAGTCTCTCAACCATAGACTTTGCATGTAAATCAGATGCTTTGACACCCAAAATGCTTTCAGTGTGAACGCACCATTAGACTGTGGCCAGGTATGATACAAAGGAAGCTCAATTCAGTCTTTTGTATTTGAGATCATGTCCTTCCATTCAGCATTCATATTTATAGCACACAGAAGAAAAAAAAATCTGTCTGGCATTCTTGCACTTATAGTTCCAAAAAAAAAAAAAAAAATCATGAACCCTGGCCATGGTGGGGCCCACAAAACATTAGCCAATCTCCTTTGCCTACTGTCGAAAGTGGATTGGCTACTTGTTTGTCAATCAACCATTTTGTGTACGTGCTCCCAGTACATTATTTACGTAGGCTCCAAGTGTAACTCATACACTATCATTATGCCGAAGCATAAAGAAGTAAGAAGTTCTCCTGCACTTGTTTGCTGTAGGTGCCTTTTTTTAGCTATTCCTTAACTCTTTTGTTTAAACTCAAGCATCAATGACCGAAAAATAATCCTGACAAACCTAACCAGAAAGGAAAGCCGTTTTGTGATGTAGTTATAAAAAAGAGTGAAAGAGGTAGAGAACGGGGAGTGTGTGTTTAGGAGATTCTTTTTAGAGATGGCTTGCCCTAAAGGAGCAAAAGGGTCTGAAAACGGTTGCTTTCTTCGCAAAACTTCTTCTAGACAGGTAAATTCTGTACAATTCTGCAGTAAGTACTGTTTTTTGTAATTATGAAACGTGCAACAAATTTTAAATTTAACGTGCAGTGATAATGCCGGCAGATACTTCCTCTTCTTCTTATGGAAATGCCCTGCTGACTAGGTGCGTCCTGGCACTCTGCTGCCTCTCTAGGTGAAATAATAAATCACTGGCGGTGGCATTTCCAGCATAGAGAACTTTTGCACAGGAGGAGGAATTAATGCATTTGCACGATTCAAAAATATACAAAAACCACAGAATCCTTATCCTGCCTTTAAAGGTTCAGTCAGCTTTCCACCAGTACAGTCTGGTGCAATGCCATCGGTAATGCACGAAACCTCAACATGCTTGGACTATTACTACTAAATTCATTGACTCTACATGCAAATACAAGTAAATTGTCCACAGACAGAAAAGGCAAGACTTTAAGGTTATAACAAACAAAACACCATTGTCTTTACTACAAGGCCTCAAGATCATGTCAGTGAACACCATAAATAGGATTGGTTTGAACAAGCACACTACTGTTCATTCTACAAAAACTGGAGGTGTTAAATAGCAACAAAGTGCACAACCATTCCCACAAAATATGTGGAGGCAGGGCCTAAGTCGTCTCCTATAATAAAAAAAACTAAACATTTAGACATCATTGTCAAAACTTCTCTTTTTCTAGTGTTTTATTGTCAATCTGTCACAAGTAAAGCGCAATGAAATTCCCACTCTGCATTTAACTTGGGGAGCAGTGGGCTGCCATTTGCGGAGCCCGGGGAGCAGTGTGGGGTTGATGGTCTTTGCTCAAGGACTCAGAGTGGCTTTTTTTCGGAGTGGGGGCTTGAATACAGAACGCCTAGACTCCAAACGCATTGCGTTAACCACTAGGCCGCCTCTCCCTTTTACTATCTGTAAGCAAAAGGCAAAAAACATCTTCGCCTTTCCTACTGAACAATGCCCTTCTAAATCTGAACCACTGCATAAATGTTCTTGGACAAGCAAGAGGAAGATTTTGCCAAGACCAGTGGATCTCAACCATACTCCTCAATTACCTCTGCCCTCCTTGTTTTGGGTGACACCTTGCTTCCACACACCTGACTTAAATGAATCAGCTATTATGCAGCACTTAGCTGCTGCTGATTTATTTAATCTATTTAATAATTGGAATCAGGTCTGCAGCAACAGAGGGACACCTAAAACAAGGATTGAGGTTCTTGAGAACCACAGGCCTAAATGACGTCTTCAGTGCAAGCAGTGGGAATTCCCAGGGTCGTTAGACTACATAGCGCATACTTTAAGAATGATGAGGAAAAACATAAAAAATGAAAACCACAACTTCACTGGCCTTCATAAGACCTTGCAGATCAAGCCCAGAACGTAACTGCCAGGTGGTGACGGTGAAAACTACCGCCCTCACTCTAGTGTAGCACGCATTCAGGCACAGCTAAAAACGTTTAAATGGCCAGAGGAGCTCCACAGACAAGATTTGACAAAGTGACCTGCTGGTATGAGAGCTTATTCATAATAGGCAACTAATACCTCATTAGATTACGATGAATAATTGATGCGTGTGCACGGAAGGACAGAGAGATCAAGAGACAGTCACGGACCAACTGCTGACTGCCTGAAGGAATCTAAGAAATAGACTGAAGGTGAGACAAAAAAGTTGGCCAGCAGACAGAGAGCAGGTCTGTTTGTTTCAACCAAGGCTTCCAGGATTTTTGCATGCTGTAAGAGCAGCCAAAAGCATAAGGAGAAATGAAAAACTAAAAAGACAAACACACAGGCAGCAAAGGAGAGTGCGTTGAGCAGCATATTCTGCTGTATTTTCTTCCTCATAAATTTTAAATAGGGTCAACCCTTTTTAGAGAAGCAGGTGCATGTGCTTTGTTTTTTCCTTCCTTTTATTTATTTAATTTTTTGTTAGTTTAGTATGCCTATAGCATTAGAAGATTATCACTAAATTCTTTTAATATAAATAGTAACCTGAAACCCAACCCCAGACAAAAAGAAAACCTTTAAGTCTTGTATATCTCATAGTTAATTGAAATTGAACAAATTCTCCAATGGAAAACCGGCACATCTCTATGCGCAGTAATAAAAGTGAAGAAAAGCTTTATAAAGACATAATTTTCACAAAAGAAAAAAAAAAATGCCCATTCACAGTAGTCACTACTGCCATAGAAACAGCCATTTGGGGGAAAATGCAGCTAATCAATTTAACCTTAAGCCTAAATAAATAAGCTACTAAGAAAAAAAAATGTATAAACAAATCAATGAGTAAAGCTCACTTCCTTACTTTTGACTGATCATCCATTTGAGTTTTCGTACGTTCTTTTTAAACACACTATACACCCAAGTACTTAAACCTTACACAATAAGGACGTATATGGGAGTACACATTACAGTATGCAGTGTTTGTATCTTGTTTAGTGCATTGCAATTGTGAATATACATTGACAACAAAGAAAATAGAGAAATCTTGAAGGAATAAAATGTTTTATAACTGGTTAATTCATAGAGCAATGAGTTTCACAGAAAAGAAAAAATTCAATCTTTTCATAGTCTAGTTGAAAGGATTTATTGTCAACACAGGAACATGTTCAACAACGGAGGCTAAAAAAATGTGACCCTTTTAAAAATGTTAACTTACCAGGCAAAATGAAAATATATGATAATTTGGACAATATATTTTCCCTGGATCCGAAAGGCAATTGGTATTAGGGAATGATTGTGCATTATGCAATTGTGCTGCATTGTTTAACATAACAATAGATTCTGGCTCCAGAACAAGAAAGGTTTTGTAAAATGTTTTACGTTATATTGTAATAAGGTTATTACATTTCAAATCTGAGATTTCCTAATGCGACTTGGTTATGTGGTACTGAATTTATATATATATATATATATATATATATATATATATATATATATATATATATATATATGATCTTTTCAAGTGCAACCTGTGTCTGAATGGTCACATTCATCCGACCTGTACGCCATTAATAATAAACAAAGGTCACGATTTTGCATCTTGCCTCTCAGAAGTGGCACAAAAACAACCACCACGGTGAAAGATAATGCAAAGAGCAGTTTTTATTTTCAACCATCTTGAAAAGATTATGTTGTAAATGCACTGGCTGAGGAAAGGTCACTAGAGGTGCTCCAGCACTACCATCCATGTTTACTTTTGTAAACACAGAGCACGCTTGCTTGTGACATCATTGTGTCCTCTACTGCGCATGCAGGACACTTCAGTTGCATGAATGCACTTCACATAGGGGATCACATACAAGTTCTATTTGGAAATATGAAAAACTACACAAAATAATCTGATTTTACAAAAACTATGAGCATTCAGGCCTTTCAACTTTTGGTAGCTCTGTAAAGTTACATTTTTTTTTGCTACTGCTGCTCCTCCAGTATCTCCTGCAATGAACAATCACAAACCAATGATGGTGTTCATCCAAATCACCATACTGCTTCACAACTATTATATTCATTCAAAATATTCATTTTTTTTATTTGTGTCAATAAATCCAAATTTTTCACCATTTATTCACTTGTTCAGCTTCATTGGGTTACCCCAAGGCATTAAACTAAATGTGTTTTAAGTCAAAGACATCAAGAAAAGTAAGCATATTTTTTTCAATGCCTGAGCTATAGGAGCAAGTCTTTCTGTATAAAACAAAAAAATCTTCTTTTCAAACCTAACTTTCTTTTCAAAACTAATCTACTCATCCTGCACTAAACGTGGGTACTTTTTTCACCTCTTTCTCAGCCTCACTTATATATTCTGCTCTGCTCCTTTTGGACCATCTCTGCATATCCTCTAAAAATGGGAAATGCTGGATCTGGTCGGCTGGTCTGTCAACGCTATTGATTGTCTCCACAAGGAGAGTGGGCAAAGGGCAGCCTTGTTACCCCAACAGGACACATGCTGCTGGACATTTACTGGCTTACTGGGTGATGTGGAAGATAATGTGCCTGTCTGTACTGTCGGACTAAAACAGAAGATGTATAAAGTACATAATTGGATTAGTGATAGCAGGATTGCTGCTTTGCTATTTGCTATAATGTAGTTTGCCACCATCAGTGTGTGTGTTTGCATGAATGTCTGAATGACTGAATGTAGTGTAAAGGGCTTTGGTCAGGTCTCCTGACCACATGGATCAGTGCTAGAACCAATTCTCTTTACTATACATATGCTCCCAATTGGTAGAATTATTAGACAGCATGGGATTAATTTCCACTGTTATGCTGATGATACCCAGCTATATCTTTCTATAAATCCAGATGAAGCTTACCCATTACGTAGATTACAGGTATGTCTTGTAGACACAAAAGCCTGAATGACTTTTAACTTTCTGCTCCTTAATAAACACAAAACGGAAGATATAGTCTTTGGACCAGAGTCTTTGAAAAAGAATCTGATTAGTCAGTCACTTCATTTGGATGGGATTAAACTAATTTCAGATTCTTAAAAAAAATAAAAGATTAAGGTATTTTTGTTCAGGACCTGTCATTTCAATCCCATATCAAAGAGGCTTCTAGAATTTACTTCTTTCATCTGCAAAATAAAGCAAAAATTAGACATATCCTGTCCAGGGGTGATGCTGAGAAACTAGTACATGTATTTGTTACTGTAAGGCTGGACTATTGTAATTCTTTACTAACAGGAAGTCCACAAACTGTACTGTACTGTTAAATCTAGAATCTAATTTAAAATCCTCCTTTTCACATATAAAGCCTTAAATGGCCAACCTCCATCATGTATCAGAAATACGATTGTTCCTTATGTTCCTAACAAAGCACTTCAATCTGCAAGTGTACTAGCTTTTAGTTATCAAGCTCCTCTCTTGTGGAACCAACTACCAGTTTTAGTCAGTGAGGCAGACACCCTGTCTACTTTTAAGAGTAGTCTTAAAATTTCCTTTTTGATAAAGCTTATAGTTAGAGTGGCTCCAATGCTATCTCTATAGTTATGCTGCTATAGGCTTAGACTGCTGGAGGACATTTCATCATTCTATCTCTATTCTTCCACTATGCAGAATTTGTAAGTTCAATCTCTGATGCTATGCTCTCTTTGCTTTTTTTTCACAGTAGCTTCATCTGGTCTGTTCCTGTTTGGCTGTGACACTATCCTGGAGAGAAATATAAGCTGTGCTGCTGCCATCAACACCTTTGTTTATAGATGTTCGAGATCGGCCTGTTTATCAGTATGGTCCAGTTTCTCTGACTGTAACTGGCTGGAAGTGCACTCTTCAACTTCTGACATGGGAGCTGGTTTGGAGCTAGTCTGCCTGGTTTTGTGTTTCCTGGATGCCACCCGCCTGTGGAGCTGATTTACAGTTGCCTTTTGTATCTCTGCTTCTTTCTGTGTGTCTGCTTCTGTCTCCTTGAACCCCAGTCGGCCTCGGCAGATGGCCACTTACACTGAATCTGGTTCTGCTGGAGGTTTCTTCCTGTTAAAAGGGAATTTTTCCTCTCCACTGTCGTTGCATGCATCCTTATTGCATAGAAAACTTTAAATCAATTGGACTATATTATCTGGTGAACTGTAAAGTGTCTTAAGATGAAATGTTGTGAATTGGCGCTATATTAATAAACTGAATTGAATTGAATAGATTTTAAAAAGCGCTATATAAGTACAGGCCATGTACCATTTATATTGGACTTGCACATACCTGGTCTGACATGAAATTTGGGAGGTGTCAGCAACCGTTCAAGTCAAGTTGAGGGTTCCTGGCCTGTTTGATGGAATATGCAAAGCAATTAGCACTATTGGATGCGAATTGCAAACTGGAGGCAATCCTTGCTGATGGTCTTTTGGCCAGTTGTGGTTCCAGGTCCGGTGGATAAAATGGAATAGAACAAGGATAAATCTGTATGTTTAGTGAGGCAAGAAATGTGGATGATTTGAGCTTTGCTTTCCAGCATTTGTAGCACATAATCTAAGGCAGAAAGCACAAAAAAAAAACAGTGTCTACCTGTGCAACAACAATTGTTTCAATCTTAATCTGGCTCCCATATAACCAGCCTCTAAGGCTGGGCATCTCACTTTCTCCTGGATGTAATGTAAACAGATCCCACCATACTTTCTTCTACATCTTTGATCTGGTAGGTCAACCTGATGGACACAACATTGTAACAGGAATTATGTGGGCCTGGCACATGTACTTATTCTTATATACAAACACACACCAACAATATGTCTCATGGCTACAGATACAGGAACTCTCAAACTCATTGCCTTCGCTGGTTTTCAAGGGCTCTCAAGGGCTTTTTAAAGAGTTATTTTTTGGCAACCTTATATGGTGTCTTGCCAAGAACATGGTGTGAGATTTAAATTTTTTTTAATCATTATCTTCCCCCTATATGTGCAATTTACTATCTTCTTACACAATGGCAGTGCTGCTCAATGGCTGCAGCCTCAGGCTCCTGTCCCCTGATGTATGTTGCTGTAGTGTGTCTCTTGGATGAGTTGTTCTGGAAGTAATTTTGTTGTGCTTTGTACAGTGACAAAGACAATTGGATTCCCTTCAATACACAGATGTAACTTTAAAGGACACTTTCACATAGGATTTGCTCGCTTGCAGAACAAATTAAAACAGTTAAAGCTAGTTTGGTAGGTCACATCCTTATCAACAAATCCGCATACAACTGCTTACATTTTCAGCACCATGGATAGCGTAGCCTTGAAGTTACCAGCACCAATGTTATTCAGCTGTTGGTGGAAATTTGTAGAATTTACAGATAATGAAAGGGTCAACAGAATTTTTTTTCTGCAGACAAATCACAACAGGTTTGTTCAAAAGTGCCACCATGCAGTTCTTCGACCACAGCATTGGCCATTGTTTGAACCCTGAACCTATTAAGCGTTCAGCCTGAATATGACTGCCTCTGTTTCATACATATATCAAGTAGAACTGTTTAGATTGTTAGATCAAATCCCTTTTTTATAAAACATTTATAAATCATTGTTCTTTTAGTATTTAATAAACGGTTTCCGTTATTCTGACACCCCATGTGTGATCACCCTATCTTTTCTCTGAGGCTCCACATGACACCGTATGGCAAAGAACTTAAAGGAACTGAAAAACTGAATTGTTGCTCTAAATACAGATTAGACTAAATGATAAGAAGACTGACATCCTCCTGAAACTGAACTGCAGGATTGGGGCATGATGATAGAGCACCGTTGTTAACCAAAGAAGTTCAGTGCATATACACAGGGTCCTATCCAGGCCTTTTGAAAGCACACAGAAGAAGGCTGTCAGTATTGCCGCAGAGATCAGACCATACAATGCACAAATTAGTCTTCAAGGCTGCCATCCTGCAGTGAAGCCTCTTCTACAGCTGATGCACAAGAAAACTTACAAACTGTTTGCCAAACACAACAAGACTAAGAAAAGGAGTTACTTGAAACATACCCTGTACTCTGATTAGACTAAGGCTCTTTTTTATTTATTGATCATTTATTTCGAACACTTAATAAAAAGCAAATATAAGTAAATTAATAAAGTCATACAAAACAAAACAAAAAAGAAGAAAAAGAAAAAAAACATGTACATCCCATCATGTTCGAAAAGGAGTAGGAAGAAGTAATAAAACTTATTAAATCCTACCCCTGTTCTATATTAACATCTACCTATGTTTAAGCATACATACATATCTATATATACAACTTTCTGATGACCTTTAAAATGTCGGCCAAATCTGACTTCAGCTTGAACTGATTGCGGGTTCCAACTATCACAAATGCACATAACAACAATAAGAACACCAGTACAGGGAGAATTATGTGTTATGGTTTAGGTGCACAACACAAAGCAGAGTGACTTTTTTGAGACATTTTAAGGAGACCTGATTTCGGCACAGCAAACTGTTTAAATGCAAACGTTTACAACCTTACAGTGGCTAAGGTTATTCTAAACTTTATCATGTCAAAGGGCAACTTTAATCGTATGGGTCAGCACCTCTCCTCTGAACTCCACAGGTGTGAGACATGATGTAAACCATTGCATTGGACTGCAAAATGGGCAGATCATCACAAGCGTACAAACCTTTAAAACATTCCAAAGTCCTCTGCTTGTAATACAAACTATGTCCCAAATCCAAACATTTTCTATGAGTCTTTCAGATGTTACTTGAAATAGGGAGATATGAGCCACATCGAATTGTTTCCATTTGCTCCCACCGCTTTATCAGGGAATATTAAGTAGGGCTCCAACCACATAATGAGATTTCAAATTAGTCAATCTATTCCATCACTCTATTTTCCAATGTTAGAATTATATTTTTAGATTAATGTACATTTAAAAGAAGGACTTTTACCCACCAAATGAATCAGGTTTGCTCCTCATTTACATGAAGTAAGAACAAGGACTAAGATATCTTGGTACAGACTGTGTCAAGCATTTAGGGTCCAGTATTTCAGATCTACAGTCAAGCATGGTGGTAGGAGCATCACAGTTAGGGGCTACACGAGCCGAATACCTGTGGAGAGCTACAATTCTTTGCAGGGACCATGAAAGACAAAATATAATAGGGCAAACTGAAGCAATGCATCATTCCCTCCTTCTGGAACCTTGGTTAAAGGGACCAGTATTCTCTATGGCAAAGGCAAAGCCAAAAAAATAATGGAGGCTTAAGTTTTTAGGCCTCCATTAAAAAACACTGTGTGCACAAGATATATTCCATAACAGGTTTACTCACTCTTGTTGCCAGCATTTTGAAATTAGTTGCAGTATTTTCATATATTGTGAGAAAACTCAATTTTCACTGATGAAAAAGCTGTATGGTGACTGAATTACATTATCGTTAGTGGCATGAAAAGAAAAATCTTCATACAAATGTGAAAAATGTACATGCTTGATATAATCTGCTCAGGAAATTTTGGATAACAATAAAAAATAACAAACACATTTTTTTTATATTAAGGCAGCAATCTCAAATCTTTCTGTAAACAAACATTTTCAAAAATCTGTATGCTCAAGCAACAATAAAAGGTTTCACCTAAAATAAATTAAACATGTGCAAGAGACCTTGGAAAGATGCAGCTTTAATGAAAATCATGAAGCCAGTAAACAGCAGAAGAAAAAAAAAGATACAAGGAGGAGGGGAAGTGAAGATGTAAGGCTATGTCTATGCCTAAATAAATTCCTATTCTTCTTTTGAATAATAACTGTTTCATTCCGAGAAGAAAAATATGGAAGGCCTGGAAAAGTGATAGATTTTTTTTTTTTTTTTTTTTTTTTTTTTTTTTTTTTTTTTTTTTTTTATAATCAATGGGTCTAAGCTCACATGCGGGAATAAATTACTTTATCACGAGTTGAACCAAAGGAAAGATGACTGTTAAAGTGGATAGTGTCAAAAAGGCCTCTAAGACCCAGTCAAAGCCATGTTTTGTCAGGTTCTCGTGTCATTTGTACTATGTAATTAGGTTGGCGCTACCTGTCACTATCAACTCTCCATTTAGATGTAAATATGAGGGCAGGCGATTTGAGAAAAGCACGGCACTTTGACGGGTCAGACTCCATATGACTTCTCTTTTCACAACCGAAATCCATTCTTCAGCTGAACAGTTGGAGACCGCTTTATCAGGGAATATTAAGTAGGGCTCCAACCACATAATGAGATTTCAAATTAGTCAATCTATTCCATCACTCTATTTTCCAATGTTAGAATTATATTTTTAGATTAATGTACATTTAAAAGAAGGACTTTTACCCTAACAAGAAAAATCCCAGCAAAAAAGTTTTCAAAAAATGCAATTAAAGATTAGACGCTGACAAGGGAGACGTTTGCCACTGGTTTTTGGGAACAGAGTTCCTTATCATCCATCTTTCATGCTCTTGTTTTTGCACAAAAGCTGTATCAGTTTTTTTTAAATATTTAGTTGATAATGTTCTTTGATTGCTATGTAATTTATAATGTAGGAATTTGAGGGATCAGACAAAGAAATCTTTTAAAGTTGAATGTGAATTATCTAACCCTTTAGAGATGGGGCCTAAACATATAAGACATAAATTGATACACCTATGGTCGCATAATTTAATAGAATCCCACCTTTAATATGAAGGGGATTAATACCACCATTTTTATTTACAATATCCCTGATGCCATACACAAAATATTACCAGAGGGATTAATCAATTACCTTCATACACATAGAAACTAAAATTTACTTTAATCCATTATATGTAATGTTGCCATTACCTTTTAAGAATAGCGGTAACTTCTATGGAAAGGCTTTGTGCAACATTTAGGAGGGGTCTAGGACTCCTATTGAGAAATCTTTTATAATTACATATATGAAGGAAGACACTCATGGGTTGAGAAGAGGGTCTGCGTCAAATTATTAGTCACGATTCCTCACAACATGTTCTACAGGTGCTGGTCATAAAATTAGAATATCATGAAAAAGTAGATTGATTTCAGTAATTCCATTTAAAAAGTGAAACTTGTATATTATATTCATACATTACATACAAACTCATATATTTCAGATGTTTATTTTGTTTAATTTTGATGATTACAAATGACAACAAATGAAAATCTCAAATTCATCATATCAGAAAATTAGAATATTACTGAAGACCAATAAAAACAAAGGATTTATAGAAATGTTGGCCAACTGAAAAGTATGAACATGAAAAGTATGAGCATGTACAGCACTCAGTATTTAGTTGGGCCTCCTTTGGCCTGTATTACTGCAGCAATGCGGCGTGGCATGGAGTCGATCAGTCTGTGGCACTGCTCAGGTGTTATGATAGCCCAGGTTGCTCTAATAGTGGCTTTTAGCTCTTCTGAATTGTTGGGTCTGGTGTATTGCATCTTCTTCTTCACAATACCCCATAGATTTTCTATGGGGTTAAGGTCAGGAGAGTTTGCTGGCCAATTAAGAACAGGGATACCATGGTCCTTCAACCAGGTACTGGTAGCTTTGGCACTGTGTGCAGGTGCCAAGTCCTGTTGGAAAATGAAATCTGCATCTCCAAAAAGTTGGTCAGCTGCAGGAAGCATGAAGTGCTCTAAAACTTCCTGGTATGTGGCTGCGTTGACCCTGGACCTCAGAAAACACAATGGACCAACACCAGCAGATGACATGGCACCCCAAACCATCACTGACTGTGGAAACTTTACACTGGACTTCAAGCAACATGGATGAAGTGCCTCTCTTCTTTTCCTCCAGACTCTGGGACCTTGATTTCCAAAGCAAATGCAAAATTTACTTTCATCAGAGAACATGACTTTGGACCACTCACCAGCAGTCCAGTCCTGTTTCTCTTTAGCCCAGGCAAGACGCTTCTGACGCTGTCTGTGGTTCAAGAGTGGCTTGACACAAGGAATGCGACAGCAGAAACCCATGTCTTTCATACGTCTGTGTGTGGTGGTTCTTGAAGCACTCACTCCAGCTGCAGTCCACTCTTTGTGAATCTCCCCCACATTTTTGAATGGGTTTTGTTTCACAATCCTCTCCAGGGTGCGGTTATCTCTCTTGCTTGTACACTTATTTCGACCACATCTTTTCCTTCCCTTCGCCTCTCTATTAATGTGCTTGGACACTGAGCTCTGTGAACAGCCAGCCTCTTTAGCGATGACCTTTTGTGTCTTGCCCTCCTTGTGCAAGGTGTCGATGGTCGTCTTTTGGACAACTGTCAAGTCACCAGTCTTCCCCATGATTGTGTAGCCTATAGAACTAGACTGAAAGACCATTTAAAGGCTTTTGCAGGTGGTTTGAGTTAATTAGCTGATTAGAGTGTGGCACCAGGGGCCATCAATTTTGAACCTTTTCACAATATTCTAATTTTCTGATATGATGAATTTGAGATTTTCATTTGTTGTCATTTGTAATCATCAAAATTAAACAAAATAAACATCTGAAATATATGAGTTTGTATGTAATGTATGAATATAATATACAAGTTTCACTTTTTAAATGGAATTACTGAAATCAATCTACTTTTTCATGATATTCTAATTTTATGACCAGCACCTGTATATGCCTAAGATGAGAAATTTATGCAACTAGTCAAGTCCTTCTATACCAAAAACAATCATGTATGTCATGTTGGCTTTATGCTCTGGTGTGCACTTATGCTTCAAAAGCAAGGGCCAAATCCTAAACATCCTCCCCCTAACTTAGATTTTAATAAACACACACAGGTAATTATGAATACATTTGATTGCTGGTTAAATTCGGAAAGAAATAAACACATGGATTAGCTAAACTCTTCTTCAGGTAAATCAAGTAATATTCTTCGGACCAAAGAAAAAAAAATTTAAAGTTAGTACACAGCTAGCTAGAAACAACTAATCAAGCTGAAAACCTTGGTGAAGTGATGTTATCAGACCTTAACTTTCAAAGGAACTGTGAAAACGGAGCCGTTTTCCCCCTCTGTTATTAAAGTATAACCGCCGTCTATCACATACAGCGTCGCATCCTTCACCACATTTCCCAGCATGCACCACAGACCGGCCATCATGGCGGCGGCCGATCCAAACATTTCACCCGGTAATTTACACTAGTTCTGCAATTACAACGTCACCTTTCATTTAACATTTTACTTACTCACCAACATAGCGAACTCTGAAAGTATCCACTGCGTCAGCATCAGTATACATTCCGTAGTCGGCAATAAAACTTCCCAGTCAAGTTACACTTTCTCTTCCCTTAGTCCGTCAGAATACTGGTCCGTGTGGAAACACGTACCGCATCGGAGCCAGTCTCTTATTCATTGTCCCAGGGCATTGGAAAAGACTATTAGGGGGCAGGGGTGTTAAGTGGGATTTCAGTGTGTCTGATAATTGTTTGCATGATAATAAGTAGGTGAAATGGTAATGTTTGTATGGTTAAATTATTTCATAAATATGTATGTTTTTGTATGAATGATGATATTGTCTGTATTTATTTTTCTATAATGTTAACTGTGGTTTATTTGGGATTTGCCTTCCTGTTCAGTTGGGCTGTCCCAATTGGTTAATTATTGGTGGGTCTATTTAAGGGGCATACTCACAATGTCTTGGGAGGGCTGCTTAGAGGGCTGCTTAGAGGGCTGCTTGAGGGACTGCTTGGAGGGCTGGTTGGAGAAACTCCTTTGGAAGGTCTGCTTTAAAAAACTTTATTTAATGTCAGCTTGCTGAGAGGCTGTCAGTTTTTTGTATTGCCTGCAATGGCCGGTTTTGTTTTCTTTATTTGAAAGTATTTTGTTTGTTTTGTTTTTTTTTGTCTTCACCATCGCCAGTAAATAAATTGCTACACGCTTTTTAACTGGAATTTTGTCGTCCGCTGGTTCTTACCATTTAATTTTTGCAAGTCATCTGCTTACTCCTCCTCTGACGTGAGACGAGAGCTGGCGAGCCGTTTTTCTCACATGTGGTGTCAGAAGTGGGATCGTGGCGCCGAAGAAGTCTACGAAAAGGAGAGGAGGAGGAAGGCTGCAGTCAAGGTCTGCGATGTCAGTGGTCAGGCGGACCAAAGCTGACTCAATGGAGCTTCCTTGTGATGAGGAGGACTTGGTGGAAGAAGAGGGAGTCCAGCGCTCAGCTGATGATGCTGAGGGTGGAGCCACAGGAGGAGCAGCTGAAGTGTCCGGGGAGCTTGACCTGCGTTCACTGTACAACCTGCTACAGACTGCTATCAAGACCCAAGAGCATGAGTCCTACAAGCATGAACAGAGGTGGCGTAGCGTTCAGGTCCAGTTGAACAATGTGTGGGATGAGTTGGACTCTGGGCGAGAGGGGCCTCAGCGACCTGTGTTTGAAGCCGCTGTACCAGCACTGCCAGTCAGGCCACCAGTGCCATCTCCAGAAGCCCAGCGGAGTCCGGCAGCCACACCACCAGTGTCACAGCATCCAACGGTGCCACCTGAAGTTCTGCTGAATCCGGTGGTGGCGTCGGCCGCACCATTTCCTGTGCCAGTTCCAGCAGCCTCACTGTATCCAGCAATCGACCCAGCAGCGCCGTCCCCAGTGGCCTGGACCAGAGCAGCAGTGCCAAAGCTGGAAGAGGGGGACGACATTGAACAGTACCTCACAACCTTTGAACGACTTGCTGTCGCCTATAGGTGGCCGAGAGCCAACTGGGCTGTGTACCTGGTGCCATATCTTACCGGCCGAGCCAGGGCAGCTTATGTGGCAATGGACAGTTTTGATGCCACGGACTATGATAAAGTGAAAGACGCTATTCTCACCAAGTTCGAGATAAATGAAGAAGTCTACAGGCAGCGTTTCCGTGATCCAGAGGTCAGGACAGGGGAGACTCCACGGGAGCTGTACAACCGCCTGATGGACCTCTACAGGAAGTGGATTAAGCCATCCGGGAAGTCGGTGGAGGAAGTAGGAGAAATTCTGGTCCTGGAACAGTACCTGCGTACCCTAGCTCCAGAGGTGCGTGTCTGGGTGAAGGAGCACCGCCCAGCTACAGGCCAGCAAGCTGCAGAGCTGGTGGAAGCCTTCCTTGCTGCTCGTCAGGGGCCAAAGATTTTCCGGGTTCAGACCTTCAGCCGACCAGCTATTGGAGGTAAGTCTGGGGGATTCGGTGGTGGAGTTGGTCCTAGGGGGTCCGTACAGAGTAGGATACCAGATAAACGGGCCTACCCTTTTCCTTCTACTTCACAGCCTAGACAGGCCCCAGCCACCTCACAGCCTAGACAGGCCCCAGCACCCACAGCTACACAGAACAGGACTTTTGTTATCTGTCATTACTGCAGCCAACCTGGTCACATGATTCGGGATTGCCCCGTTAGGAAAGCTAAAAACCTGTGTAGCCTGTCAGGGCCTGGAACTGGAGTTGTTGCCAGATTACAGACTACACCGGTCAAAGTAAATGGCAAAACTACAGTTGCTCTCTTAGACTCCGGTAGCATTCACACCTTAGTCCAATCCCATCTGGTAAAGCAGCCAGTTGAGTTGGGGAAAGGTCAGCTCAGGGTTTGCTGTGTGAATGGAGATGAGCATGTTTACCCGGTAGCAGACATTTGTCTGGAGGTCAAAGGTCAGATATTTTCATTGGACGTGGGAGTGGTTAAAGGACTGAGCTATCCTGTAGTGTTGGGGCAGGATGTGTTAATTCTGCCTGAGCTTATTCAGTCTTCTGAGCCAGTTAGCCTGGTTGTAACCCGCTCTCAGGCCAAGGCTCAGCAGAAAGAGTTTCTAGAAGAGGTTACTGCCCGAGCCCTGATAGAAACTATGCCTTTTAGCCACACTGACATAGACTTCCCTGAGCATGAGAAGTTACACAAAGGCCGCAGACAGAGAAGAAGGGAAAAGCTATTGGGATCAGTTCAGAAAATGGCAGAGCAGTTGCCAGTTCCAGAAGTTGATAAAGCAGACATGTGGGAGCCCCCAAGTAACATTAGGGATCTGCAGAGGGAAGATGAGTCATTAAAGGAGCTTTTCAGTAAAGCAACAGAAACTGAAGGGGAAAAGAATGGGATAGCCACTGCTTTGTATGGGGAGGATTATTTTATCAGGCATGGTTTGCTTTTTCATCAACTTGAGGGGGGCAGTATAGAGCAGGTGGTAGTGCCACAGTGTCTGAGGGGGAAAGTGCTGGCCCTAGGTCATGATGTTCCCTTAGCAGGACATTTGGGTAATGTCAAGACCTTTGAGAGGATAGCACGGCGATTCTACTGGCCAGGGTTATATACTGATGTCCTGAAGTATTGCAAGTCATGTCCCATCTGTCAACTGACCAGCAGCCATAAAGTTAGGCCTTCCCCACTTAAGTCTCTCCCCATTATTGGTGTCCCATTCCATAGAATAGGGATGGATATCGTTGGTCCCCTGGAGAGAACAAGGTCAGGTCACCGGTTCATCCTTGTTGTGTGTGATTATGCTACCCGCTACCCAGAAGCCTTCCCCTTGCGCAAAATCACAGCCGTTGCTGTTGCCCGTGCCTTACTCCAGCTGATCTCTAGGGTAGGCATACCTCAGGAGATAATTACAGATCAGGGCACTGCATTTCTATCAAAGACACTTAAACAGGTCTATAGCTTACTGGGGATAAAGGGGATACGGACTACTCCCTACCACCCCCAGACTGATGGGTTGGTTGAGAGATACAACCGCACACTGAAGAGCATGCTCAAAAAGTTTGTTGCTCTGAATGGCAAAGACTGGGACCAGTGGTTGCCGTACCTGCTTTTTGCCTACAGGGAGGTTCCCCAGGCCTCCACGGGGTTCTCGCCCTTTGAACTGTTGTACGGGCGGCATGTCCGGGGCCCTCTGGATTTATTGCGAGATGCCTGGGTGGCACCTCAACCGGAAGCAGCAGACGGCGTCCTCTCCTATGTCCTTAGGATGCGGGACAAGCTGGAGGAGATGGCCTCCTTGGTGGAGGAGAATATGCAGCAGGCGCAGGAGACCCAAGCACGGTGGTATGACAAGTCTGCACGCCAGAGAACTTTTTCACCGGGGCAGCAGGTCCTGTTGCTGTTGCCGACAACGGAGAACAAGCTCCTTGCCCGTTGGCAAGGGCCGTACAGGATTACACGTCAACTGGGCCCAGTGACTTACGAGTTGGAGATGCCGGGGAGGCGGAAGACTCGACAGGCCTACCATGTCAACCTTCTCAAAGAGTGGCACGGACGGGAGCCACCTGTCAGCCAACAGCTGATGGTACAAGCAGTGCAGGAGGATGAGGATCCACCAGAGCAGTTCTTTCCAGCTGCTGTTTCCCCCACTGAACCAGACCTTTCACACCTGACTGCTCAGCAGGCCAAGGAAGTGCAGGCTGTCATACCTGCAGGTCTGTTTTCCGAGCAGCCGGGTCACACTTCATTGGTGGACCATGACATCCCGCTGAAAGACTCCACTCCGGTGAGGCAGCGGATGTATCGTATCCCTGAGCGCTTGTTGCCGGCCCTCCAGCAGGAGCTGGAGGACATGAAGCAGCTTGGGGTCATCGAGCGTTCCAGCAGTGGTTGGAGTAGTCCCATTGTGCTCGTGCCGAAGAAGGATGGGAGCATCCGTTTTTGCATTGACTTCAGGCAAGTTAATGCTCAGTCTTACTTCGATGCATACCCAATGCCGAGGCTGGAGGACCTTATCGAGCGCCTTGGGAGGGCGCAGTTCATCACAACCCTTGATCTCTGTAAGGGGTACTGGCAGGTACCGTTGGCGGAGGGAGCCAGACCATACACGGCCTTCCGTACCCCTCAAGGTCTTTATCAATTTACTGTTATGCCTTTTGGCCTACAGGGAGCACCAGCCACTTTCCAACGGCTGATGGACCAAGTCTTGGAGGGCACTGGAGCCTATGCTGCAGCCTATTTGGACGATGTGGTGATTTACAGTGCCACCTGGCAAGACCATATTCAACACCTGGCCGAGATTCTGAAGCGCATTCACGCAGCTGGACTGACGATCCAGCCAAAGAAATGTGCCCTAGCCCAGACGGAGGTCCGGTATCTGGGACACATCATCGGCAGTGGGGTAATCAAACCTCAAAAGGACAAGTTGGAGGCTATCCGAGACTGCCCACAACCCCAGACCAAAAAGGAGATACAGTCTTTCTTGGGGCTGGCTGGGTGGTACCGGAGATTTGTCCCGAACTTTGCTACCCGGGCTGCACCTCTCTCTGACCTGACCCGGAAGTCGGGGTCAGTAAGGGTGAAGTGGGAGGAGGTGCATGAACAGGCTTTCCAAGACTTGAAGGCAGCATTACTCTGTGAGCCGGTGCTGCAGAGTCCAGACTTTGAGAAACCTTTTGTTGTGCAGACTGATGCCTCTGGAGTTGGGCTGGGGGCGGTCCTTCTCCAGGGGGAGGATGAACAGCAGAAGCCTGTGGCTTATATCAGCCGCAAACTATTTCCTCGGGAGACCAGGTATTCTGTGGTGGAGCTAGAGTGCCTAGCTGTGAAATGGGCTCTTGAGTCTTTCAGATATTACCTGTTAGGAAGAGACTTTCTGCTTGAGACTGACCATAGGGCACTCCAATGGTTGGGGAAAATGAAAGACTCCAATGCTCGCATTACAAGATGGTTTTTGTCTTTACAGCCATTTCGGTTTAAAATTCAGTACAGGGCGGGGAAGCTGAACCCTGTAGCGGATTTCCTGTCTCGCCACCCCTGTGTCAAGACTTCAGAAGGGGGAGGAAATGTGAAAACGGAGCCGTTTTCCCCCTCTGTTATTAAAGTATAACCGCCGTCTATCACATACAGCGTCGCATCCTTCACCACATTTACCAGCATGCACCACAGACCGGCCATCATGGCGGCGGCCGATCCAAACATTTCACCCGGTAATTTACACTAGTTCTGCAATTACAACGTCACCTTTCATTTAACATTTTACTTACTCACCAACATAGCGAACTCTGAAAGTATCCACTGCGTCAGCATCAGTATACATTCCGTAGTCGGCAATAAAACTTCCCAGTCAAGTTACACTTTCTCTTCCCTTAGTCCGTCAGAATACTGGTCCGTGTGGAAACACGTACCGCATCGGAGCCAGTCTCTTATTCATTGTCCCAGGGCATTGGAAAAGACTATTAGGGGGCAGGGGTGTTAAGTGGGATTTCAGTGTGTCTGATAATTGTTTGCATGATAATAAGTAGGTGAAATGGTAATGTTTGTATGGTTAAATTATTTCATAAATATGTATGTTTTTGTATGAATGATGATATTGTCTGTATTTATTTTTCTATAATGTTAACTGTGGTTTATTTGGGATTTGCCTTCCTGTTCAGTTGGGCTGTCCCAATTGGTTAATTATTGGTGGGTCTATTTAAGGGGCATACTCACAATGTCTTGGGAGGGCTGCTTAGAGGGCTGCTTAGAGGGCTGCTTGAGGGACTGCTTGGAGGGCTGGTTGGAGAAACTCCTTTGGAAGGTCTGCTTTAAAAAACTTTATTTAATGTCAGCTTGCTGAGAGGCTGTCAGTTTTTTGTATTGCCTGCAATGGCCGGTTTTGTTTTCTTTATTTGAAAGTATTTTGTTTGTTTTGTTTTTTTTTTGTCTTCACCATCGCCAGTAAATAAATTGCTACACGCTTTTTAACTGGAATTTTGTCGTCCGCTGGTTCTTACCATTTAATTTTTGCAAGTCATCTGCTTACTCCTCCTCTGACGTGAGACGAGAGCTGGCGAGCCGTTTTTCTCACAGGAACATAAAGGCATTAAAAAATAAATAAATCAACATCCTAAGAAAATCACAGGAATTAAAGAGCGGCATCTTTAGCCAAATTGATTACAACACTGTCTTCACAGGTGTTCCTAAAATTTGATCAGACAGCTGCAGTTTATCCAGAATGCTGCTGCTTGAATCCTACCAAAACCTACAAAGTGGAGTATATCACACAAGCTCAGAAATGAAAAGAAAATAGACTTTAAAATGATTCTGCTATTCAACAAATCACTGAATAGCACTGAAATACATTACAGACTTCATGTCTGTGTATTAACTACCCGACATCTCAAGTATTCTGTTTTTTATTAGTTCAAGTGGCCTGAAACATTTTACTTATTGCTCTTAAAATACATTTCAAATAAAATGTTTCCATACACTATCTTGTTGAAAGTTAGCATTTAAACCATACTTGAAAGTCATGGTCTTTACTTTTTTTATTTTCTTATAACAGTTGCTAAGTGGAAGTTAACTCTGCAACAGTATATTCAAACCACAGTAAAAGACAAAGTATTAAAATGCTAAGTACTTCAGCTACATTCACTTTAAGAAGACTGTTAGGGGTGCAATACTTGTACAAGAAAAAATTGGGTTTTCATGATTTTTTTTCCTATTGTTTTCAAATGAGTGTGGACTGTTCTGAAAAGAAGTAAGGTGGAAGGAAACTTACAGCACTGATGAACGAGCTTATGTTTTGATCCCTTAATTTAGACAGTAGAGGGACCAAAGGCTTGTTGTGCAAGAAGAGAACTGGGGTAAAGTAGAAAGAACAGTAGAATGAGTCAGAGCGACTTGGGCTGGTTTCAAAGACACTGAAAAAGATTGAGATCATTGATTACTTTTCCCTCAACCCAGCATCCCGACATGGATGGTTGTCTAAGCAACAATGCAATTGCGAAGCCGACAGAGTTGTAATTCTGCCCCTTTCACTCCCCGCTAATCAGCTTCTGCCAGCACCCCATCCATCAGCCTGCTGGCCCTTATACATCTCTGCGTGAATGTGTGTGTGTACTTGTAATAGACTTTTTCACAAATAGGAAGTAAGAGGAGACATGGACGATTTAAGGAGATGTCCAGACCAATGCTTGTAGTAATCCATGTTTGATTTATTAGTCTTATGGCAAAACTCAACAGAAAATGCCCTAAGTAACTCCAGCAATCAACTATGCCAGGTAGAAATCATTTTAGTGATGTATCACATTGGATTTGCAAGAGCAGTCAAGACATACCACAGGAAAGCCCCCCTTATATTACAGTTTATTTCACCATTACAGTCAAGTTAGAAAAACAAAAAACGATTTCAATATCTTTAAAAACAGCAACAGTGATTACTGAACAAATTATTGGTGTGGTATGAAACTATGACTCAAAATGTTTCTTACTGAAGCAATTTTGGCAATTGCAATCAATATTCAACTCCCAGTGGCAATTTCCCATGACAAGCAGATCTAGCTAAAATATTCATAAAGTTCTGGCATATTTTTATATCAAAGCTTATAAAATATCCAAACTCAGTTACAGATCTTTAGATCATTTTACACTAATGTGTTAAATATAGAGAGAAAGAATGAGAGAAAGAGAGAAAGAGAGAAAGAAAGAGAGAAAGAAAGAAATAGAATTTTCCTTCTTCAATTAGATGTAATACAATAGAAATACTGTGATTACATTTAACCCAAAAAAGCACCAACCATTTAAAATAAACAAGCATTCTCTTATGAATAAGGGTTACAAACCAGGAGAACAATGAACAGGGGAATAGAATATTGACATATTAACATTTAAATCATGTAAACAAGAGTAGGTGGGAAAATGTTTTTAACTGCCCAATTTCAGAAAATGATCAACTGACATAAATACCAGTTTTTGGCTGTTTAGGGGTCCACTGTACACGCAGAAAGACCACTGCACAGATGTGTACTGTGTCTGTTTGAGGGTCGACTGAAGGGTTTTAGCAAAGGTCTGAAAATATATGCCTGCACCTCACATTGCAACTCTTAATTGGAGAGAGAAATAGGGGTAAGGGCATCACCAGGTTTGACAGAAGGGCTACAAGCTATAACTTTGGAAAGTTTTATATTTTATGTGCCATTGCAAAAACATCAGTTTTGAGCCTTAATATCCATATAATTTTTTGTTACTTTTCGTTTGTCTTGTTGGGAAAAAAAACAACAACCGGAGCAACAGCTAAATGGACAATTGAACCAGGGACAAGACACAAACCTCTGAGAACAAGAAACCTGGAGAGACACAAAATTATTAACACCTTTGCCCTCTACAGAAACAGCGGGGACATTTCTCTTTTATGAAGACATCTGAGACAGAGTAAAATACTTTCCTTTCTGTAACCTATCCCTGCATTTTTGTGCTGCATATGAAGGATTTTTTTCTGGAAAGAAAAACAAAACTGTATGCAGTAATCTTTTTTTGTATAGCATCAGTGAAATGCAGGGTATTTTAAAAATCTTATATAGACCTATGATCACTTCAAAGATCAGCATGCTCAATAAAATGGCATGATCCACCTTACCACCACATAATAGTGCATAACAGTAAAGTTGAAGGAAAATTATTTATGGATTTCCCATATTTATCAAACAAAGCATTGCATTACATTTTATTCAAACCCCTGAATCACCATTTTTCACAAACATCTTTCATTACATTTGCAGGCCTTTTGGGCTGCCATGCTCACCTAGAGACTGGACTCACAAATGAATTATATAAAGAGGGAATCCCAAGACAGGTTACTTTTTTGTGATATTTATCATCAAGAGCAATAAATAAATAAGATAAAACCATCTCGCTCATGCAGAGCTCCTGTTTGTGGCTGACCTTTTCAAGGATTACATCAGTTTTCCCACCCAGTGTTTTAGAGTAAATGACCTCATAATCAACAGGCTTACTCAATATTAGCCCTAGGGGTCTGGTGTCCTCTACAAGAAGACAATCACAATAAAATCTCAACAGTTAAGTCCACATTAATATCAAAACTTAAGCAGTTAACTGACCAGTATGGCAAGTCAACATTAATAAATGGTTGAAAATAATGAGGTAAATAAGGTATGTTCAAACATTTCTGTACTGTATGGCAATTAGTTCATTTTGGCCAACTTTAATCATCAGACTTATTTTGATGCAGTTAAAATCAGTTTGTTTCTTTCTTCTGATTAATAGGAGAGAAGACGGGTCACATCTAGCATTAGGATCAATCAGGTGTATTTACCAAAATAAAAGTTTCTGTCCCCTTATCACTCAGAGACGCTGAAGTACTTGAATTTTAGACTCTTTGTGAGACAGTCTTTGTGAATATGGGTTCAGTTTTGAAATAACAATGCCTTAATCCAGTCCTTTACTTTGTAGATCTTGTTCTCTGTTTAAGTTTGTGTTCTACTATGAGGTGAATGAGTTATGTGACACGCATGGTTAAAACTTCAGTTATTTATTTAGCTCTAAAAGTGGATTGAACAGTTAAGTGTGGTGTTAGCCTGCTCTGGTTGCTGCCATTTATTTTATCCATGACCCCAGGGCATTACTGTCGACACAAACACAAAAATAACGAGGGGGAAAAAAATGAAACATAAAAAACAGTAAGTGCTGAAGAGCAGTGAAGATGCCTCAAAGTGCTTTTAAGGTGCACAGATGCATTGCTAGTAAAGGTGCACACTCTAAAACGGCAGACACACAATTCCCACCATATTTGTTGTAAAAATAAAAACATATTCAGAAACTAACATCCACATAAGACATTAAAGTTGAAAGACACAAACATCACCGCCTGACAGAAGCTGTGCAAACCCAGATACACATGTGTACCAAGAACAGTAATATAGATGAAATTACTTTTGGGGCTTTGCAGGTACAGACTCAGTTTTTTTTTCTCTCTCCTTCTTCCTTATCTGCTGGTAGACTTGAAGAGGGCAAATAGGGACAGAGAATGGAGGGCAGACACACATATCCATACACTAGTGCACAGTAATACTCTATTTCTCTCTCTCTCTTTCTTTGTCTGTTCCTCTGTCTGCCGGGCACCTTCTCTTGCGCCGTCATAAGGGAATATGAGGAGTTCTCACCTCTGTCAAGAAAACCACTGAAGCTGAAATGGAGTCTATACATGTAACTGAGGCACAGTTCAAAATCCAGCCGAGGCACTAAAGCACATTTCCCTCTGGCCATCAGTACAACTCAAGCATTTAGCCCCTGGTAAATGCTTAGCTCCTCTCAAATGTCAGTTCGTCATTTCTTCGTTATCTTGTTCCTCTGAGATAAGAAAATCATTTAAATTCCATTACACTGCATTTTGATATAAGCATAGAAACATACAGCATCCCAACTAACTTCTTGGTGTTCCTTTAACTCCAAAAAAAATCAGTTTAACTAGCTTAAAAATACTAAAGTAGGTTTGCAGGTCAAAAAAAGCATAGCAGGCAGTCTCAGGGTTTAATAGAATTGAGCACCTTTTTTCTATTGGGTGTTTTATTGTGAAGGCTGCAGGGGAAATGGCTAAAAATGGCTTTTGCTTCTTCATAGGGTGAAATTCACTGAGCTGTTCGGATAATAATTACCTTGATGACCTCTGGCAAAACTAATGTCATCCACAGAGGGCTGTTAACTTCTAATAGGTTTTGTCAGGTCCAACCGCAAAAGACAGGAAGACGGAGACCAGCCATACCATTACAGAATGAACATTTCTTAAAAGATGTTTGAGACCTCAAGGACATAATGTTTTTTTTTTATTACAATTGAATACAATTCAGTGAGCATAGAGCAAGCAACTCGTGATAGAAACTAAGCTTTCTTTCCTCAAAGCAAAAACAAACAGAAAATAAAGTATAGAATGCAATTATTTTCCTTTAGACATATCAAGTTAGGACATTAGTGGAGTGGTGGCCTAGCGGTTAGGGCATAGAGCTTAGAATCCTGAGGTTCTAGGTTCGAGCCCCGCTCCCAAAGACTGCCACTCCTGGGTCCCTGAGCAAGACCCTTAACCTCCACACTGCTCCCCAAGAGGATGGGTTAAATTCTGTACTTGTGAAGGTGGAATGACAGTAAAAAAAAAAAAAAAGCTGGAAAAAAAACATGCATATCAACTAGTTTTAATAATTTTACAATTATATATATATATTTTTTTTTCTTTCAGT
The DNA here is from genome assembly GCF_016077235.1 of Cyprinodon tularosa. Classification (NCBI taxonomy): domain Eukaryota; kingdom Metazoa; phylum Chordata; class Actinopteri; order Cyprinodontiformes; family Cyprinodontidae; genus Cyprinodon; species Cyprinodon tularosa. The sequence goes on from NW_024039587.1 coordinate 304,768, forward strand.
CAGTAGTTTTTCTTCTTAAAGCTGTTAGGACTTGTTGCTCTCTTTGAGGAAATATTACCTTCCATCCTTAATCAGTTAATATACGTTATAAGTCAAACACATATCCAGATGTGTTAATAACTGAAGATAGGAAAACTGTGACCTATAGCAAGAAATAGGTGAAAATTGGTAGCATCTGCTTGACTTGACTTGAAGTTTCACATCAGCGTGTTAAGAGCAATCTGCTTAAAAGTTGAATGAGTCTGTAGAAACATTATCTAGGCTGATGCTGTGCTATTCAAACCCAATTACTGGCTGATAAAAGCTCACTCACCTCTGTATTTCTGATGTTTTGATTTATTTCCAGATGGTCTCTTCAGATTCAGACCATCATAAACCTCTTTCTAGATGAACAGATTTATTAGTGTGACAAAAGTGCAACAATATATATATATGTGTATATATGTAATCATTTTTAAAATTTACAGAAGCATGACAAACATGGTTTAGAAAAAAAAACATATAAAAGAAAACATCCAAGATCAGAGGTTCGTAGGCCTCTTTAAAAAAGACAAAGACAGCTTCACCTTGAGTTGAAAACAATGGCGAGTGTAATTAGTTACAAATGGATGGGCTGATGTCTCCTCTCGATGTTTTGTGTGTCTGAGTGTGGTGATAAATAAGTCTTAAGTTGTAAGGAAAGTGTAATCAAGGACAAGAAACAGAGAGCTAATACAGCCCAAGAGACACTCACTGCCAGTTGAGTGAGTTAAAGCTTACTTGTGTTTTATTCTTGCTATTCTGTGGGATTGTGCAGCTTTTTTTACATAAAAGAAGATGGAAACTTAAAGCCCCTTTTCTTTCATTTGCTGTCAAGTACTGCTAAATTCCACTAACGATAATAGATGATTGATACATAATATTGAAATGTGATATCTTATCCCATAAAAAATAACAATTACTCCTGAATATGTGGCATAAATGAGACTCATTCTTTGCTTCTTTCGTTCAGTTTTGCAGAAAACATGAAGAGAAATTAAAGCAACACCTAAAGACATCGAAAAAGATAAATGGCTTTATCACAAATCTGCCAAATTAGTTAGAAGGTGGTTTAAGCACTCTTAATGGTTTGAAATAAATACTTCATCTAAGTCTTATAGCAGAAAATATGGACAGACCTAAAATGGTGTTTGCAACTAGTGTGACTTACAAACTTGACCCAGTTGCACCATGTCTTTCAGGAGAACTATGGTGAGAATCCTGTTAAAGGGTTACAAAAACCATTTGACCCCTTTTATATGGCCTAACAGGCAGTTCTATCAAATACTAACATAACAAATGAAAACCTCTGGCTTTTAGAAAGTAGTAAAACAACAGATCGTGAGAAAAACAATGCCTTAATACGGTGTGTAAATATCGAGTTTCAGTTCTATTGTCGACAGTGGTTTATTCCCATTTTCCTCCTCCTGAATAAAACAAGATAAGCCAGCAGCAAGACTTTGATAATGACAAAGAACACCCCCGCCTCCTGGAGGGCGCGGGTGGCCTGACAGCAGACTAAAAGAGGCAAAGCTAAGCAAAAAGACTGAAGATTACTCAAGAGCCAGAGACCTAATTAAATGAATTGGGAGATAAACATTTAATTATTTTGCTCAGCCGCTCATTTCCTTCCCATCTTGAGCCTCGCTGTCTAAGCTTCTGTTGAGCTACTGGAGTCACAGAAAGGTGACTCCCAAACTGGTGAGTTCACTTCCTCTAATTTCTTCACTTGCAGATTCAAACCATGGTAACTAGTGCAAAGATTTTATAAGATGCCTCTGTTCTCCCCTCCTCTCATGCACAAACACATCCCTTTTTAGTCTTTCTGCAGTGAACCTAAATGTAGATCTGGTGATGTTAATCCCAGCTGGATCCCATTGGGAGGGCAAAAAGTAGAAAAGCGAGAGAAAAAAAGGCTTTGGCTTGATTTAGACAATGTTTTCGTGGAGTACAAGGCCAGCTCTTGTTTTAAAGTATGCAAATCTATATTTTATGTTCCAAACACACTGCTTGATTTAGAAGGCTATAGTCTGAAACTTACCCCCTGTGTCTGAGTGAACAGCAGAATGGCATACTTATAAAATGGACTTCTCCTCAGCTGTAAGATTTGATGCAGAATCTTAAAAACTGCTCAAATAATGATTATATCACTGCTTGTTTTAGATGTACTGGCTAATGTAAGATGTGACATTATGCATGTTTTACTCCAGTTCTTCCCCCAGTTTTCTCCTAAACACACACTCAACACTTGACCTTTGTGTTATTTGCTCCTTAACCTTTCATCATCGATTTATGGTGAACAGATGCATTTTTATTTTATTTTTCCTAAAGTCCACGAACGATTATTAATGATGAATCAACATATTTGGAACATGCTCACTGAGCTGTGGCTGCTACTAGTTCTGCATGACTGCAAACCCATAGCCGCGGGTGTAAGCATACATGCTGAATATGCTGTATAAGTCACGGTAAATATATTTCAGGATGTGAGCACGGTTAGGCAAACGGATTAGGGGGGGGTGTTTGAACACTTGAGGAGTAGCGATGAAAAGGAAAATATATCATTAGTCAAATCATGCTACTTCCAAGCAATGCACAAAAAACTTGAGCATAAGAAACTAAATAAGCTTGGTCATACTAAAGAGTATATTAGAATTTCACTTTTCAGCTAATTTGTTTGACCTTTGCAAACTTTCAAATTCAGAAGCCATTTAATTAGGCACACCAATTTAGCTGCTTCTAAAAAGTAGCACGTTGACCAAGTTCAGTCACAGTGACAGCAACTAGCTAAAGGTCAAACTGACCAACAGAATATAGAAGAAAAGGGATTGCAGTGACTTAGATTGTGGTATAGCTGAAGGGCTAGTCTGAGTACTTTAATTAACTGCTGACCAACTGTGATTTTCACACAAAATTGTTACAAAGATCTAAAAAGACTGGTCTGCACAATGGAAAGTGTCCCAACGATGGGAAACTAGGCTATAATTTAACCAACTTGGAGAATGACAGTTTAGAAACACTTTACCTTGGTCTGATAAGACTATGTCAGCTGCCACACTCAGGTTATAAGGTAATAAAATTGGTTTAAAATAAAAATAAATCCTTATGGAAAAAAAAAAAATGGAGTACAGCAAGATTGTTTTTCAAGGCTGCAAGACATAAGGTGGTGCTATGGCTAAAAATGTTAATGATTATATCAAGTATGATCTACTAACAATGTCTTAATAGTAACCTTACTGTGTCATGATGGACTGCTTTTCCCACTATCTAAATTTAGCATCCCACCTGCTCAAGATTTCAAATGTGGCCATAAAGGGCAGTTATTTCATCCACCTAGTCCGATATATATACCTGTGAGTGGTTGACCATAAAAATAGGACCATATATCACATAATGCTTCCGAATAGTTTCAAGTACAGTAATAATGTCATTGCATACAGTACAACTATATTTTGATGAGGACTGCAATTGGATACTAATGCACAGTTTAAGCAGATGACATTTGTATAATGTAAAGGAGATATTTTGAAAAAGATTTGCCACTTTTTACAAATTAAACAGAATTAAAATGTTTCTTTGTAAAGTGCAAAAATGTTTTTTTATCAGCTAATGTAAGGAATATGAAGATTTTTTTTTTTTTTTTTACTTCAGAGAAACCCAGTAGCAGTTTTCTGCTGGGGTAAAAGCATCAGAATAAATGAAAAACAAACACAAGCGCAACAGGCTGTTAAAGAAGGTCAGCTCTAATCTAGAAAAAAATAATTCAGAACCCCATGAGATGTTTTCTCAAAGAAAAACTCCTCAAAGTGAAGAATATTATGTACAGTATTGATCATCCTCTTCAGAAGATTGTTAAACAACAAGTGTTTTCAGTAAGAGGATTTTCCAGATCAGGTGCAAGACAGACCAATACAGAAGATCCTATCTGCCTGCAGCTATCCACAGCAAGAGGTTAAGAAAATAACCCTATGAGTTACTTAAACATTTAATGTCTCATTGGGATTCATAAAGTATTTTTGAATGAAAATGAATTGCAGAATACCTTTGTAGTACCACCGAGGAAACTATGATTTACTTTCAAATGTACAGCGCTTTTTTGCAGCTGAGGTTCTTTTAAAAGACTCTGTAAATAACGTTTAGTTGAGTATTATTTGAAGTTTCAGTTATTTTTTGTGAAATTGTTACTGTAGTAGTTTCCTTTAAGTTTCAACTTTTATACTACTTCACCAGCTATTTTCATTTAATAAAACAACTAAGTGAACAATTCAACCGAATCTTCCTTGCCCCTACTTTGGTTAATCCATTGCTTTCATATGCTCTCAATTCAAATGTATACAATTTTCAATTCATATATGAATTGCCAGCTTATTGATTCTACAAATGGCTTAATGCAGACCATGAAAAAGGGCAGGTGACATATTTCTTACTGTATTTGACTATGGGAGGGGTCTAAAGCATGACTCATGACCCAAACTGGTGATGAGATCATATGAGTCCTTAGAGAATGTTGTAAAGTAAAGGAAATATAAATTCAGTTTACAAATCACAACCAACAGAGAGAGACAATCTACAATCTTGTACTACATCAACTCTGGATACATAGATGGCATCAACAGCAGCATCCAGCATTTGAAAATACTCATTCTTTGCTGCAATCTAAAGTCCAAATCTATTTCCAGCTTTCCCCTAAAGCAGTTCTAGCAAAATACAGACAATGCTGACTCCTCAGCTCAGCTGAAAAATTAGTTGTGCAAAGTTCCTTACAAACTTCTCATGGGAGTTCCACAAAAGTGCAGCTGCACAGCTGCAAATTTAAGTAGGACATACCTAGATTCAAAGAATATCAGTGGGAGGCAAATATTTCATTTTCTACTGCGCTTGGTAATAATAATACAAGATGCACAGGTTAAAAGCAGAGCAGCAGAACACACTTCATAGTCAAACAAGCAACTAATACAACAAATATGCTGAAGTCTGACTAATAAGAATGCAGCACCTCTGAAAATTTAAGGTAATTAGCCTGCATAGATATAATCATAAAAAATGCTCTTTTTTTACATCCACGCTGTCAGGAAATGTAAGTAAATAATCACACACAAATTTTTAAGGCTGAACGGCGCTAGTCATCAGATTATAACACTTTAATCACAACATAATCACCTTGAAATTCCCATGGCTGCTTTTGCAGGGGTTACAGAATCCATTTAGAGTATAAAGGCAAAGAAAAAAGTGACCACATCTACAAGGATAGGAGTGTTTTTGTAGAGCCCTTGTGAATTTCTACACTGAAATGTATACGCTAGGAATTACTGCAAAGAGACTTCCGTCATTTTTTACTGTAGATATTCTGTAACATAAAATAAAACAAGAGTCTCTAGCTAGTTGGATAAATATCCACAACCTTAAACTAGCACTTTATTCAAGTGTTTTTGAATAAAGGAACCAGATATCCGGTACGGCTGAACTAACCCATTCTTTCCAGTGTCACCATTTTAATTAATTCCCGAGCCGAGTGATTGTACATTTTTATTGTAAAAGACAAAGAAACTTTACTGTTTTGAACACATTTAACATTTGTGCAACAGGGTTTATGCATATTTATCTATTGCTATTTAAGGAAACTTTGAATGCATTAAGCCTTAAAGCCAATCCAGGGGTCCCGCCTTTATGTAAAAGGCTAAGAACCATGGTGAGTAGGCAAATCACAGTTATAATCATTTAACTAATAAGCATAAATTGGATTCACCCTTAATTTGAATAATATATTACTTACTTACATAATTTCCAGTTCTAGTCATATAATATATTCATAATCTTCTATTAAACTGCACAACAGTATTCAATTTTCACTTGTTAATCTATACCAAGAAACAAAGTTACAACATGTTTGGAATCCTAACTTAGAGCCATGTTAGGTTAGAGGTGACCCAGATGTTTTTAATTTAATGACAAAGTATTTATCTCAGAGACTTGAGGCTTGATTTTGTATTCAGCTTCAGGACTTAAGTTGGAATTGCCCATTTCAGTTAGTGATGCTAAACAGTATCCTCAACCTAGAAAGACAACTTGAATGACAACAAGTATACTAGCTACAACCACATAGGCTCTTTGACCATTAGGAGTTGTTGAGAATCAGGTGTTTATGCCCTAAAGCAGTCTTTTACACAACATACCGCCACAAAGCCACTTCAATGAATTGTACAACGGCAAGCCCAAAGCAAAGTGACGGGATCAGAAGCAGGTTAATTACCCCAAACGTGTGATGCATTGAAAGCCCTTCCAAAGTTGTATGATACCAAACCAGCATATTTTTGAATGCAAAGCAAACAGCATGTGGTGTGTTCAAAAACAGTGATTAGGGAGAAGGTGGTAGTTTTAGTTAGAGAGAAATCAAAAATGTAAATGGATGGAGCAGTTGATTCGGGGGTAGTGGATTTTTATAGATTACATTTTAACCCTTAGCAATCTTAGCTTTGCATTTGTTTTCCTTTTGAGATTTTTTTTCACAGAGACATATTCAACCTGCAAAATGGATATTTACTTTAAATAAGAACTGATTTGATTCAGCCATTTTGGTTAATGTGGTTGGGTGTTTCCTTTCCTTGCTTTTGTTATTACCAAGCTTGTTCTCTCCCTCTTCAATCATATTAGATACAGCTTATGTTGCATTTTCATTATAAACACAAACACATTTTCTCAGACTCCAGGTACTTTTCAATCTTTCTTACAATGTCGGTTTAAGTATTTTGCAAGCACTGCTGTCCCTTCATCCTCTGGTTTGCCTTGACATCTCAAGAGCTCAGTAAACAACTGACTGCGTGCTGTCACAGCACGTGCCCCTCTGCCCCGTATGAAAGAAAATAAACTATGCTGTCCTCTTCAGCACAAATAGACACTAATGCCGAGCACTGCTTTGCACATATCCAGAGATCTGACAACGAGGAAAATATCTATGTGCTGACTGTCGCAGTGTTTTGTCTCGGGTGAGGCTGCTCCAGAGATGTAGACAGACAGAGATGGACAGATCGACCACAGAAGACACACAGGGCTGTCATCTTGACTACAGCACACAAACAGCGGAGAAAAAGATAGAAGCTAGAGAAAACTGGAGAAAAAAAAGTGATCAAAATAAATCAAAAAGGGGGTTCCCAACTGACATCCCCTCAAATGGGTTATTTACTTGTGTTTAGTTTTGTCAGTCTGTAAATATTTGGCAGTGCCCAGTGTTATGAGTTTTCAATCAACATTTGAGACGTAAACAGAGAAACTGATGGCATTTTGATCTGTCAACAGCGCTTGGATAATTTCATAAACAGATCTAAGGCTGTATTCACACAGCCTGGTGCTCTGGAGAGTGCAGAGATCAACCAGGCTTTTGAGATTTTAATCAAAACAGACAAGTGAGTCATCGTCTGTGATTTTATCTTTACTGTTGCTCTGTCACTCTCTGTTCATTGACTTCAATTCACTAAATACATGTTAAACTGACATGCTGTTCTATGGGTAGAGTCATTTGAGCTAGGCTGTTCATTATTTTAAACCAGAGTACATTTACAAACCCTTCAACAATACTTTGTTGAAGTAATTTTTATTCCATAATAATCAATCTCTCAACATATGCTGGTGAAGATTCCTAGTCATCCAGGTCATACCAAAAAAAGTAAAAAAAAAAAATCTGTATGTTATGTAGGGGACCAAAATATCTCTCCTGGTCAGCCAGGCCAACAAAGCCCCTAATGACTCCTTTTTTAGAGGCATGGGCCGATATCAGATATTGCAGGCCAACAATGACTCCCCATTACTAAGGGGTGGACCTGTTTTTTAAGTTCAATTTGCATATTTTCTAAACCATACAAGGCTTTGTTGGGCTACTCTATAAAGCTTGGAACTCAAAGGTAATTCAGAGATTTATAACTGAAAAAGCTTCCTGGATGGGAAGTGAAATGTCTTTAAACTTGGAAAACAAAGTCCAGTTTGTTTTCCAAGTATCCAGTATGTGTCTTCCAGTTTTCCAGTATGTGTCTTAACTTTCTAGAAATCTTACAGGTTGACTTGATCATTTTCCCACTCAATTTGGTTAAAAAATTCCATCTTTTGTCCGAAGTATCAGTAATGCCACATTTGATTCCATTTGCTTTGGTTCTCAACTCTTGGTTAGCTGTTTTAAATCTAACTTTCATCACGTGAAGAAAAATATTATTGTCAATCTACCAGCATGTTTACCTGGGGGCATCAATTTAGCTAAATAATTCAAGCCAGGAAATATATGGACATTCCCTTTAGGACGGTTATCAAATTTATATAAAGAAGTTGACCATGGGTATGACCTAAAGAAAATTTTGACTGAATCACTTGTGGCTTTTGTAGAGTACATGATAAGAGTACAACTTTGGACTAGGTAAATAAAGTTTCTGTTTAAGAATTTATACTTAACTTTTTTTTAGTTATTACATGCAGCATCAATGTTATCAGTTTATTATTTATGAACTAAGAATCTGGCACATCAACAGTGGTGTGTGCAATTAATATCCTTTAATGCTCCTCAGGGATTCTTGGTCCTTTGTTTTGCAAAGGGAAATTCACAACAAGTGTTGCACTGACTACAAAGTCAGTCCTTTTGCATATCTATTCATGATTTCTAGAAGGATTTCCTCATTAAGGAAAAACTTTATTTAAAATATAAATATAATAGAAGCCTACATTCTTCACTTTTTTTATATTATGGTCATTTTTGGCAAGGGTGGTCATTTGGAGCCCTTTTATATTTCATTTGTGAAATAATTGATTTTCTATTTAATGAGGATTCAAAGATGCTATTGATTTAGATCCATACCTTATTTCCGTTGCCAAATGATGGTTAGTTTGATCAAGCGACCAAATTCATTCTTCAAATCTTTCATGAGGATAAATCTGATCGAAAGCATGCAATGATTATGAACCATGATAAGATAAATTTAATGTAGCTTTTATTATTGCTACACACTAACCATTTAAGTCCAAAGGAAAACAACGTATCTGAAGTCCAATTAGGAGTTGGTAAGGCAATTGTTTATGATCACACTGGAGCCCTCATCATTGTGCAAAATGCATAGAAATAACTTTGTACAGCAAAACTGCTGTCAGAACAGAGCAGTGGGACACAAATTAAACAGCCTGAATGTGCAGCCACCCAGATGGCCATAATGAGAGAAAGGAACAGTAGAAACAACTTGACAATGACACCATCACTCAGGGCTGTTTTTACTTTTTACTCCATCTCGTGTCACAAGTGGTCACAACATGTCAGACAGTGTGACAACAACATCTGCACTGTAATTAATGTCAAAAGAAGAAACATGAAATACTGCTTTGAATGAAGTCATGGCACTCATGACTGCAAGCCACATTAATTACGAGCCCTGCTGCCTTGAGATTGCTGCAGGGATTCAATCAGCTGAGAAAGTGGAGCTTTTTACACACTATAGAGCAGCTGTGTACTGTAAGAATCCCTTATACTAATTAGAGGATGCTTTATTCCCTATTGTTGTGCATCTCATCTAGTTTGTTTGCTCTTGTTGATATTAAAGCACCAGCACATCAGTGTAAGACTGAGATGAGACATTTAAAGCTTTTTAAAGAATTGTTTTTGCATCCAGCGGTACTTATGAGTAGAAAGGGCTGAAAAAAAGCAGTTAGAAGAAAGGGAGAATTGATGGAACAAAGAAAAGGAGACTGCCCCGAAATCTAACACTAAAAGCATGGTAGTGAACATTGTACACATAAATTGATTCAATTAAAGTGTACACCTTTGAAGAATGTTACTGAGATGTTCCCAGTGATGTACCCATCATGACAACACCTTAAAAAATTAAATGGTAAGTTTTCAACTATGTCATTACTTTTCACAAATTACCAACTTCAGCCCTTCATAAAAAAACACTATTAAATTTGCCACAAGCCACATAGCAGATAGAAAAAACATGTTATGTTTACATTAAAACAAAGTGGCTGCACCAACAAGCTAATGTGATACTTAAGTTTTAATAGACATAGGGAATCTTTAAGACTGAGTAACATTAGAGTTGTGTAGATCAGTGGAACTCTTTGATTGGACCAATTACTAGTGTTTTCTCTAAAATAGTTTCTAGAACAAACAAACTACTTGGATCGACTTTGCATAATATGAGTCTAATTAACTCCACATCCAAAATGCGTTTCTACAATATTTTTAAAGTGTGCGTTGGTGACCTACTGTATGATTCTGTTTTTCCCTGATGTGGAGAACTCTGCTGATGTGTTTTAATTCTATCTGTACCAATAATATCAGTGAGATCAACATTGATTGACTCTATCCACCAACCTTGTGTAATGAAACTACTTCAACACTCATTGCTGACTAGCTAAGAAGAGACAGAAAAAATAACCTCTTGACGGTCTTACTGGAGATTCCCACAGACAGCTCAACAAAACACAAAAATGCTGCTAAAAGCTGCCAAAACATATTTTCCCATCTAACATACCCTCTCAAAAAAAGAGGTCTTGACATAATCCTCCAACTGCAGACAATTATATAAAATTGTAATTTCTATATTTCTATCGAGAATGTTAGAGAAAGTCACTCGGTTAAGGATATATCTATCAGCCATCATCTTTGCTAAATTTTATTCTGTTTTTAAATCCTGCCATGGAGCAGAAACGGTCCTAAGAATTATAGACATTTCTTAACCATTGATTTTGAAAACTATTTTATCAGGGTTCCATTCCAGTTTAACCCACAGAAGCAGTTCCTCTTATATAAGAAGTTTGATCTAAAACAGCTCCTCTGACTTCATGAAATCCTCAGTGGTCAAGCTTTGATCCTCTTCCTTTTAACTTGTGCCTACTCCCTTTGGTCTTTATTTTTAGGAAGCATCTATTACCATTGATTCACTGATTAATTAAAGGTTTATCTGCCCATTTACCCCAAAATAATGGAGATATGGCACTTTTTAACAGTATAAATCATATAGAAAATGCTTAACTCCCTAAAAAGTAAAGAAAAGAAATTGAAAGCTACCTAAAGCCATTCTGCTGGTAGGGATTTAGTGTCTACTATTAAACGACCCTTTTTAAAATTGATCCCTTCATTTTTAAATATTTTATTTCCCTACTAAATCTAATTGAAGAAAAATAAACAATATTGCTTCTTTATGCAAAACTGTTTAGATAAAACAAAACAAAACAAAAAAAAGGCATACCCTTTTCCTTTCAGTTAACAGTTCTTCCCAATTAATATTGGTCTATCATATCCGATGACATTAAAAAAAACAATACCTAAACACAGCATGAACAACAAGGAAAATTGAAAACTCAAGGTGTAATGTCTAGTAGGACGACGAATAATTCTGAAGATCATTAATGTAATTTCTTACCGGTTTCTCTAGAAATCTGGACGAAGGCCTCCACTCCACTCTCGCCGTAGTTGCCTTCTGAGGCCAGCGTGGATACATAGTTCCATTCCATCGCTGTGACTATGTCCATCATGGCCTGAGCCTGGTAGGAGTCTGGTGGCACCACACGAGAGAAGAAGTCATAACGACTGTTGTCACTCAGCTCTGGGGCAGTGGAGGCATAGCTGATCTGGGGAATCTAGAGAACAAAAGAAACATAATTTCTTTTAAATACTCTTTTCCAGAATGACAGTTTAAAGTACAGAAAACAGAAGATCTGAGGCAGCGAGAGACATGAAATAATAGCGGGACAAACAGACAAAAAAAAAGCAATGACAACCATTACAAAGTTGACAGATTGACAGCAGAAACACACAAACATTGTGTTTCTGCTGATACGTAACGTAGCAGGCCGAAGGTGTTCATTGGCTGACAGGCGATAGATTTTTCCCTGACAGAGCGGGACAGTAGAGGTGGGCCTGTACCTGTCAGTGTCGACAAAAACACACACACCAATGTCAGTTGCATCTCATTGGCATTCAATAGGGTTACATTAATCTGCCAGTCTCAACAGAAACATCAGGGGCGTCAGTTATCTGCTTTCTACACAATCACACACACAGAAATACACAATATATTAGGATTGCTGAATGCAACAATTCCAGTTGGTTACAGAATAAAGAGTTTAAGACAGATGGTGTGCGTATGTGACTGGAATGTTCATAAAGATCGTCACTCACTGTCTCTATTCCCTTTGGGCCTCATCTCAAATCTCTGCCATCCACTGTCTACATTTCTCCCTTGCCATTTTAAAAAGGTTAAGGATCCATTTTGCCAGATTTTTGATTGCTCTGGAGCTTTGCTGTAAGCAGATTGAAATGGCTTTAACTTCAACGATCAATGCATTGCTCTGTACTGGGTTTGATATATAACAGGTTAAGAGTTTACCTCTAAATTAACCAGCCACTTCAAATCCTAGATTACAAGAAGGTTAACATTCAGATAGAAACACAGCAAAAAGCAAAAAAATACCTAACAGCGTAATTAATGTGGCATGTTCAGTACATGGTACATGGAGATAAAGATAAACGTATATAGAACAGTGTTTTTCAAACCTTGTCCTCAAGGCACACTGCTCTGCATTTTTTGGATGTTTCTGAGCTTCAGCACACCTGATTCAGATGGTTGCATTTCAGCAAAGCCTGATAATCTGCTATCAATTGATAACAGGTGTGTGAAAGCTGGGAAACATCTAAAACATGCAAGCCAGGGTTAAAAAAAAACACTGATATAGAGCATAAGAGCTATTTTCATTTAACGTTTACCTAATTTAAAAAGTAAGAATAAAAATAGAAAAGCTCTGATAAATGAGACCAAAATTAAATTTTCAGGTCTAAATTAAAAACACAGTGTTCTAAGGGAAATAAAAACTGCACATTACTCTGATCATAATTTTTCTTACAATAATACACAATAGTGGCAATATCATGCTGTGGGCATAATAGACAGAATTTGAGAGAACATGAAATGAGTTTAATTTTATTACCAAGCTGGAGGAAAACCCCTTAGCTATACAGGAGCTTTGTCATCCTTGAATAAATTTAAACAGTTCTTAAATGGACATTTTTCAAAGACAAATGGTAACATTTAAGTACAAATCAAAAACTCTTGTGTGCGATATACTAAAGCTCAATTTCTTGCCTTTTCCTGTAATGAATTCAATGCATTTGAATTATTAATGGTCCAAATCTTTTCACATTTACCACACCCTTGTGGATAGATCAGAAAATGTGGAGATGCAATAGGTCTTTTTTGTGGATTTGATTGTGCATAAGGCATAGCAGAGATGGTTTACCACAGCAGAGGCTACTCAAAGTGGGGTTTTATTTAATTTTTTATTTTTTTATTTTTTTACCACCAGGGACTTTATGATTCTTCAGTGAAGTGTGGTTTAAGATGTTTTTATTACTAAATTCAGAAAGGAACAAAAAAAGATTAACAAAATTTTGGCAGCAGATAATACATCAAATTTTAGCCACATAAACTGACCAGTGTGTGAAACAGGTCAATTGTTACCACCAAGGGTGGCACAACCAGTTAATAACTTTAGCAATTGCTTTTATATTCATGCATATTTTTCAAAATAAAGCCTTTAAAAAGAGAAAATGTCCATCTTTAAACAGACACCTCATAATAATAGCTTAGACTTCATCACATCAAGTCGAACGCCATCAAGGAAACTGCTTACAGACAGACCTAGCAGGAATTGGCCTGTACCAATTGTTAGAACTTGTTGTAGGATCTCGTGCCAGTATTAATATACCAGTATTAAAATAGTGATCCATTTCTAAGAAAACAAGATAATTCAAGACGCGTTTACAATTATATCTTCATACTACGTGTATATCAGCAATGAACAGAATGTACTGTAGATCTAACAGCAGTTCACTCTCTAGCGACTAACTCTGTTCCTTAGGAATTGCTCACTCCTCTCAGTGAACACAGGGGTTCATGTACGGGACATTTGAGTACTCTTATTAGCGTCCTCTGTCAGGGGAACACAATTGGAAACTTTCATAAAGTCCAAGATGGGGATGTATAATTCATGGAGGATTGGGATAAACAAATCAGAGGCATGCATGCAGACAGAATCAACTGAGAAAACAAATTGTATGCGTTTTGCTAAGCACTGCACATGCGTTTACATGGCTGGGTTGATGCTTGCTTTTTTTGTCTTTTTTCAGATTTGTACATTTAAATATGGGAATATCCACTTCAAAGAGCTTCAATGCAGTCCTGCAAGAATATGAGTTATTTGTCTGTTTACAACAGCTACAAGAAAGAAACCAAGTGACCCGGGCAGACCCGATACTTTGATCTTTTGTTATTTTTTCCCTCAATATGAAAAGAGACTAACACAAACAGAAATGCACTCATAAATACACATCACAGTCATCTTATTGTTATTTCCCAAAACATTACTTTGGATAGAGAGGAAAAAATCTAGAGCTGGAAGAGAGAGTAAAATAGAAATGAAGCGACACCCAGTTTAGTCTACTGCAGGCTTAGACCTTAACGCTTAAAAACTGAACAAAACTAAACTCTAAAAACTTAGAGGGAGCACATTTAATATGTCTGAGTAAATTACTGATGTGCCATCAGTTGCTGACGAGGTTTTTCAAAGCAAGTGCAACCTAGAGGTAGGAAATTAATGGCTTGGTTCCCCCACATGGCTGTGGAAGATTATTCCTTCAATCCCCCTAATTCCATTAGCTCTAATGAATATGTGCGAGTATGTGAGAGAGGGGAGAGAGGAAATCACAAGTGTATCCAAGAAAATAGAGCAGGCTGATGTGTTTTAATTAACAGTTTTTCACTCTTGCATGCTTATCAGGAGGGTGATGTATTGTTTTTGTGTCTTGATACACCATTGTCTGTAATCATGTCATTGTATGAGTCTTAATCAGCGCTCAATGACAGCCTGGATTAATCCCACTAGAGCTGGGGGTAATGTGTCAAATGGTCAAGTCTGTCAATTACCTCCAGTCTGAAACTTTACAATTACTGGAGAAACAATTGATCCATGTTGTCCTCTAAATATGGGTTTTCTTCTTTTTAAGAAATTGGGTAAAATATCAAACTGGAGGATAGAATATGACAGCACAGTAGAGCAATAGCCTTCTGAAATGTCTAATAAAAGATAATAGGTTCCATCAGTAAGGATGCCTTTACATATTCTATGCTTGATGGGGTTTTTTTTTCTGGCACATGTAGATCAATTAATATCAATAATACTTGGAAAATCTAAACATGCCTTAAATACAAACCTAGTTGGAACAAAAACATAATATTGAAATGATTCTGCCATTTAGTTAAAAAAAACTATCAATGGTGCAATCTAAACTACAGTAGAAGTGTTAAATATCACCTAAAGTATTTTAAAGGTATATGTAGTACCCCATAATTATATCTCTGTATATCTCCATAATTTTTTAAAGATATCTTTATGCACCAAGTGCCTTGTTACATGATTTTTTTTTTTTTTTTGTTACTTTTGAAAGTAGACAGGAAATAGAATTCGAGAGAAAGAGAAGATGTACTAAAAGGCAACGGGCCAGGATTCAAAGTCATGACAGCCAAGTTAAGGACTAGACCTTCGTACATGGATGATATTTAATTAACCTTCTTACTATAGCTTCTCCATGAGATTACGTTTTCAAGTCTGAAAAAGTCTCCAAAAGATTGGAATCATAGCCCAAATCAAGTTAGGCTTCATAGGACCAAAACATATTCTTCTAATATGTTTTAGAAGGCTTATTTTAACCTTATTTTTTATATGGAGAAGAGAGAAGATTGTGGTCACATAAAAAAAATCCTTAGCAGATTTTTTTATGGACTTTGAAAAATACTGTTCAATCCCTTCCCTTTACTTAAACCTTTGTAAGAGTTCTTTAATCCTTTGTAAACTTTGTCTGTACTAAGGCTCAATTTATATCAAGTAAATAAAGATTTAGTATCACAATCTTGTAAGATCAGGATAAGTGCCTCCAAATCCAACACCATGGACTTGAGCCGGAAAAGGGTAGAGTGCCTTCTCTGGGTTGGAGCCCCTTCTTGAGGATTTTAAGTATCTTGGGGTCTTGTTCACGAATGAGGGGAGGATGGAGCAGGAGATCAACAGGCGGATTGGTGCGGCATCTGCTGTGAAGCATGCGCCTTACTGGTCTGTTGTGGTGAAAAGCGAGCTGAGCCAAAAGGCAAAGCTCTTGATTTACTGGTCGATCTACATCCTACCTATAAAGTGTGTCCTTCAGTGGCCCAGCGGGTGACCCATGTATGGAGGCCTCAGTCCTCAATTTGGCCAACCTGGGTTCAAATCCAACCTGTGGTCCATTGCCGCATGCCTCTACCCCTCTGTCATACCCCCTTTCCTGTCAGCCAACTGTACGAAAAACGAGCCCCTGGTGCTTTAAGAACCTAAAAGAAAAAATAACTTTTAAAAGAGCCAACTCCGTGCTGTGAAATGACTTGAAACCCAGCTGTTCTTTTTTGTTTTATTTTGTTCTTTCAAATAGACCAGTAGTAGTAGTAAACTACCTTCTTGAGGATTTTTGAAAGGAATGGTAGTTTAGAAATAGGCCTATAGTTATCCATAACAGAGGGATACAAGCTGGGTTACTTAGAGGTTGGACAACTGCATGTTTCAGATGTTCAGGAACTACACCTGAAGACAGACTGCTATTCACAAGAGCAAGCACTGAAGGACCTATTGCCAGAAAAACATCTTCAAATAATCGAGGTGGAATAGCATCATCTGGAGAACCTGCTGGCCTTAAATGACTAACCACCCCCTGAAAAGACAGCAAGGTCACATTGCTGTGGAAAACAGCAGAACAAGGCAAAAAAAAGAAGAAAAAACTGAAGGGTCTTGAGCAGAGGGTATGATTTAGGTCCTAAGAGAAGTGACTTTGTCGACAAAAAAGTGTTAGAAACTTTCACATTCAGCAGATGATGTCTCTACTTTATGTAGCCTCTATGTGAAGCATTTAGAACAAAATAAATGGTTTTAAACAAAACAGACTGATACAATTTCATTTCAATAGAGTTTTCTTTTTGTTTGTTTTTTTACAGTTTTTTGGTAACGGCGCCAGGATTCCTTTAATATTTAGAGGGACACCTGTAGTTTGACCATTTTCCATTTATGCCTACCTCTATGAGTCTCTCCTGGCAGCTCGACAGTCAACATTTAACCAGGGTTCATGTCTAATTTTAAATGTTCACACTGAATCGAGAGCTGCTCCAGTTGATAATTAATTACTAAATAGTTGAAGATTATTTAAATAATCTATCAATCACGATTAGTCTGACTGTTTCAACCTTGTTGGAAACAAAATAAAAAATGTATAACACAGGTAAAGGGAAAAAAAAACCTTTATTGTGACTGTCAACTTCAAACAATCAATATGCATGCAATTAATAGTTTTTCATGTTTTTTGCCAAAACATTTGTATTGATTAAATACATTTTTTTGCTATGTGAATTGTTTTTCATCAAGCAATAAGGTGACATGAAATTATAGGGCCACCAGAATGAGTTTGATATTATTCAAGGTATTTTATTTTTAGTCCTTTTATTTAACATAGTAAAATTTTGCCCCTAAATGTTTGACTGAGGGACAATGAGATTTCTAAGCTGTTCTTTATTGACAATAGTAATTAAGATTTCCAACACACTTCTATAAATAGTATGCAAAAAGACAAATCAAGTTTTGGATTTCCCTAAAAACTGTAAAAAAAAAACACACACAAAAAAAACAACAGCAACAACAAATCTGATTTCACTGAAAAGCAAAGCCAAATAAAAAAAAATAGGAAAAATTAGGAAAAAATATTTCCTTTATAGTAAAGAGTAAGTAGACCGACTTCAGAGTGAAAATCAGTCAGCAGCTATCTAAATCATGTTTTTAATACTTCTTCTAACTTAATCATATTTTTTAAAGGAAAAGTCCAGTCACATTCAGAATACAAACTTCTGAAAGTATTTTAAGTAGGAAATTATTACATACTGTTCAATAAATGATAAGTGTTTTTAATTAAGAGTAATTTCATTTGAATGTGCTTTACCAGAGACATCCATGTTTGTCGAAGAGCACTACTGCCCCCTACCAGTTTATGACGTCAAAGTGCGGTATCGGCTGTTGAGCAAGTCCCAGTTCTGTATTTGGTGTTCGTCACAACATGCTTTTATCCATGAGGGTGACGACCTGTGCACTATGCAAAGCAGAGAGTATCGGATTAATTACGATTTTTTCTCTGGCCAGAAATTCAATGGCAAATCCTCCCTCTTCAAGTTGGCAATCCAACGACCAGGACCGCCATAACCCGTCCATGGAGGATCATGAATAGCAATAGAAATAACTTTTTTTTTTCACGTTTACCCGTTTACCCGATGTACTGTATTACAACATACAATATCCAACTGCCATTGTCAGTTTAACTTTAGCTCTTGCGGATTTCAATGGTGAAGTCCTATTAAAATCTAAAATAATTGTTGGTGATTGCAGCCATGCTTAATAGTTCTCATTGATTTTGCTTGTAAAGCGGGGAGAATGGCGCTAGCCTTACTGCACCATGACGTCACTTCCGGAAGATGACAGGAGTGAGGCGTTACTATATTTAGACAAAAATGGCCATTCCCAGACTCTGATCTTGACGAAAAATGTTTTATTTTTTTACTGATTAACATTAAATTCATATAATCACAGCAAACATATTAGTTTTAGGTATAAATAATGATCCATTGGTTATTACTTGCTGACCAGACTTTATCTTTGAACTGGATCATCTGAGGGAACAGTTTTGGAGCAAACCAATATGCTATAATGCAATGTGTAAGAAATCCTTCCAAAATGTAGTTAGATCTGCATGATTTATTACTTTATGCTATTGCATTGGCAGGAAGCAGTTTAATTCTTCAGAACAAATCTGTCTGTAGCTGAGCTGACAATTAAAGCAGGAGTTGGACCTTAGAGTAGTAAAAATGTATGTCTGAGGCTTATCGTAAGTGTGTTAAAGACATTCTTCACATAAACCCTTCTGAATACTTAATAACTGGAAATTCCATAGGCCATCATTGCTGCTACTGCGGCTGCTTTGAGTCTTTACATTCTCATAAAGCAGATATTTTGAGACATGATCGTTCTCGTACATCAGACAGAGAGAGGGGGGCGACAATGACCTAAACTGGCCCTCGTGTGTGTCTGGCGGTAATGGAGCTGTCGGGGGCCACAGACTGAGCATTAGGTTGATAGATGGCAGTGGTGTGATGGTAATTAACCCTGATACGTCGCACATACACATCGCTTCTGTATCTCAAACATACAGTTGGGCATTGGAACGTGTTGTAGACAAGCAGTTAATCCCAAACTGCTTGCTTTGAATCAGGTGCATTTAGGGCCAAATTTAAATGAATGTCTTTCTTTTTTTCCCCTTGAATCCAGATTTAAATCTGTCAATGTTTTTTTTAATAAAACATTTAATAACCACAAAAAATGGTTTCTCCCATACTGTGCAGGAATGATAAATCTAAAATCCTTGCCCCATTTATGGCAGGCACACACGCTGTAAATTGATCTGAGTCACTTTGAGGAATTGTTTGCTTACTCAAAATCCGACTCAGCCCTTTAATAGCTAGCTCTAGTCTCTATTTAATGAGATGGGGACTGGCACTGAGGAATGTTATCTGGCTAATTTACCCGAAAGAAGGCTGGGGCTCAGTTTCTAGCATCAGGTCCCCCCCTGGCTCTGCCAAAGTCCATCTGTCTCATTTTTCCGTCACCATTTGTCCTCTTGCCTTTGCAGTCCTTAAAATATTAGTAAATTACCCCAGCCTTATGGGTTATATAAGTTTTTTGGTGTGGTGGGCACTAAAATACAAAACATAAATTGTATGAAAACTTTTGTAAATACAGAAATAAAAAAAGACTCCTGCTTGAGACCTTCAACAGAGTAAAAACCATGGAAAATGTCAAAGAAGTTTGCGTGTGTCTTCAATGTTTCACCACCTTTCCCTCCCATTAATGCACTATTTTAATATCTAATGCAATAAAATCTAAGGATGTTTATGGTAAGAAAGCTGAAATACTTATGAAACACTGCAAAGACATAAGAAAAACAAGTTTTTACTTATTTTACATTTCATGATTAATTGCTAAATGTGGTCCTGTTTTAGTTTTTTTTGTTTTCATGCTAAAGCAGAGTTTGCTCTACCTGAGGCAAGAAATGGGGTGATTGGAGGAAAACGACTTTCTTTCTGGACTGATCCGATTTCAAATTCATTAGATACATTTTTTATCAGGATATCCATCATATTTAGGCACCACTGACAGGCTAAAAACATTATGCTGTGTGGGAGTTGTTAAGCAGGAATAAAACTTTGAGTCGCAAAGAGCCATACTTGAGTAGTAGTGGGCTGTGATGCCCCTTCTTAGTTCATATTTTTTGCATTTTTAGTTGTTTTGAGATAAGAGGGAGCCATATGCCAAAGGAAGTCAATTTGTTCCTGCCTCAGGGAAAAATGATCAAAGTAGCAAAGCTGCATATTTACCAGAAATTTACTTCAGTAGTGCTCAAAATACATTTAACAAATAACCCACAACAGTGATTTCAGAAAAACTGCGTTAATAGTTAATAGTCAAATAAACTTGACTAAAACAAGGATGAACGTTGGATCAAATAAAAGCCAATCATAGTTCAAGTTCAAGTCTACATCAATCCTAATGTTGGTGAATGCAATTATTTCCTTACGTTGGTCTGTGCACCCTTAATATGAAAAACGTTTTATACTAACCTTTCTCCTTTTTACTTTAGATAGTGAGATTTCCAGTAGGAGCTGAGAGGTTGACACTAGTGTTTTGAAAAGGGAATACAAGCTGTGAGTTTATTATGTAGATTTGATAGAGAGGTAATGAAAAAAAAGAAAAAATGTACAGAGATGCTTATTATACAATTGTATGCTTAGACTATTACTTTTCAACAATTGCACTGTTGCACTTTGCATTGATCTGTAAATCAATTTATAGTTTGTCTTTCTTTCAAATGATCTTTAAAACTTATTTAACTATCAGAAGACTATTTGTCTGCTATTTAATGCTTATGATTAAACAAGTATGGAAATAAAAAGTTTCAATTTACCTGCCAGCCAAGGAAAGACTGAGACATTAAAGACAGACTGTGTAAAAAAAAAACATGAAAATACTAAACCATGTAGCCTAGAGCAGTCTGGTGCTGTGCAATGATAAAACTGAACCATTGCTGAAAAGGACTGAGTAAGTCCTGCTTAGATTGTATTAAGGGAAACATAAAGACTGATTTTAAGCGAGGCCAACCCCATTAACTCCAAATTATTTGTTTTAAATTAGTATAACCTTGTTAGTAGTGATTCCTGCAACACATAAAACAATATGTCTCACCTCTTCTCTGAGTCATATTCTACTGCAGCCTTACTGCTGCTCAAAACATTACTCTGAATAAAAGATGTTATCACCTGTCTGACAACATTTTAAACAATTAGCATTTGGAAATGTCATCTACAGAGCCATCTGACATTTACAAGTTCAATTCAATTAAATATACTTTATTAATCCAAAAGTTCAAATAAAAATTAATCATTAAATACGTTTTTTCAATGAGTTCAATGAGTGTTGCAAGCCATTGATAGAAATGATTTGTTTTTAGAGATGAGTAGAACAGCGTATAGAAAAAAAAAAAAAAGAAAGTTGGAATAAACAAACTTTTATGCTTTATCCCTTTAGAGGATGCGGTGCTTATAATATTTTTATCCATTTTCATAAAGAATCCATCTTGCCATCAACATTTCCAGAACACAGCCCCCCATTTTTATGAGGTTGTTTTGCCTTTTTTGACATTTTTTTTTTTTATTGCTTTGAATGCTGTAATTGTCATGTGTTGCAAAATATCAGCTCTTTCTGAAATAAGGTACCGTAATAAATTCATTAATAAATCTTTGAATAAATAAAAAAATCTTGAAATACAATATAATAAAATTAAATAAAAAGTTTAATTTCTTTAGTTTTATTTCATGGGGATATTTATTTATTTATCAACAGTAGTATTTATTTAACTAATTTTGAATGAGACGGCTCTCCATACAATGTATTCTGTCTTCATGATTTTGCAACTTCCAAACATTAATTTTACCACTGTGAGACAAAACAAAGATATTTCTCATCTTGTCCAAATACATAAAAAAAACTTTCAGTTGTAAAAGAGTGAAAATCATATTCTCTTACAATTTTTAATTATGCACTATATTGTATTGGTCCACAATTTTAAGACTCCAACAAAGACATATCCCTTGTAAAATGTTTAAATACATTTTTAAAGCATAATACTTAAGGTAAATTTATCTTTACTTTTAGTCTTTACACGAGCACCAAATGACCTCCTAAAATTTTACGATATCTTTGCAAAATAATTGAGTTTTGTCTGTATGAAATATTGACTGAATTAAGGAGAACAGTATGTCACAACTTTTAACGGAATCATATTTTTGGAGAAACAAGCCACTGTTAAGATGATCCATAAGGGCACCAACAAATTGCACTGCAGCAGTAGAGACAATGAGAAGAGGCAGCAAGGATCAACAGGTAATAGACTTATTGTTTCTTAATCAGTAAAAAAAAAAGAGAGAGAAAAAAAGAGAATGAAAAACAACAGAAAGTGAGCATAACTAAATGGCAATGGACATTGTGTACGATATTCTTCTTGTCAATGCAAAGAGCAAAATCAGTGGAACAGATGTGTGAGAACTAATGAGGGATGTTTAGCAAAAGCATGAGGACAAAAGGGACGTTTGGGGGAAACAAAGGGAAGAAAAGAGGACTGATGGGTAAAGAAAAATACAATTATGGGACAAAACATCAAACAAAGAAAGCCAAAGGGAAATAAAGAAGAAAAGAGGAAGAAACTTGAGAAGAGGAAAAAGGGATAATTGGTCCAACACAGAGGAAGGGGTAAAGGGATACGAGTTCCAGGAAAAACAGACAGGGGTAAAAAATAAATGAAATTAAATAAGAGAAGTGTTTAAATTTGCAAAAAGGTTGAGACAAGAAGAACTGACATAGATGCAAGATGAAAAAGTAAGTAGAAAAGGGACCATTGTGTAAATAAATCAACAAAAAGAAGACTGATTTCAGCATAACCGAAACAAAAAAAAATTCTAAAGGTGAAATTACAATAAAATGCTAAACAAAAGAAGACGACGTGAGATATGTTTGAAAATGTGTCCAAAAGCTCTGCATCTTCCTGGGAAATTTTCTCTTTTCATATTTTCAGGGGAAAAAAGGAAAAACGGTGCTGTCATACGTTATCTTGATGTTGTAATTTATGAATGCCTTCATGTTGCGACGGATATTTTAAAGTGCAAAAAGCTTAAAACACAGATAATGAACTGAATCGATGGTTGTCTAAGGTCTCTTAGCCAGTTTTTATCTCCTAGACTTATATATAAAGGAAGCAAGTGAATTAATGGCCCAGTGAGCCATTAATTCCCAGGAGCTCCTCAGTGGCAGACTGTAGTAGAGAAGGTCTGATGGTGATAATGCTTCACCGCTGAAGCCATGGGACTCACCCAGCAAGACCGCTTTATACTGCTCTGCTTTGCCTATGAAAACAGTCTTCCAATGTTAGCAACCCATTAAATAGCCATTATCAGCAGTGCTCAACCCTTAAAGGATGCTTTAAAATGGCTATATAACACCTAGGAGTACACTGTAACAAATTGCTGTATAAAAACGGCCAAAACTGAACAGTATCATACTGTTTCTATTGAAAACGGTACTGCACCGTGAAAAACAATGCATTCTGGGCAATTATTACTGTTTTTAATAAAATACTGTAATATACTGTGAGTTGCATTGCATTTATGGAATAATGTTACGTTCAACGGCAAGGAGGCTCTCTTTAAACAGAATGCTACTGTATTTCTCAAGAAGACACGTCGTTGTGACATGCAAGCAAACTCTAGAATTTTCTTTACAAGGACTATCCATTTGAATCCTGCATTTTATGAGCCAATCCTAAGGTAAGTTGGAGCATAATTTATTTGTCAGATGATGTTGTCATACAGTTTTCATTTTTAAACAGACTGTAGCTGTTTGAAAGTTAGCTTAGTTAATCTGTCATGCTGTAATAAGGAAGCTAGCATAACATTATTTGATATATCTTGTAGATAAGAAGGTAAATAATTAAAGTAATCCGTTTTCATTGTTACTTAGTTATTTTTTGATGATTCATATTTACATATATGGACATGTTTGGAAGCTCCTTTTCTTTCTTTTGTGCAATTTGACTTGAATTGCTATGATTAGCTACTGAAGTGAAATTGGTGAATGGATATCAACTGGGAATTTGGAGTTTCACAAAGTTGACTTGGCAGAAAACTGTTTAAATGTTCTCTTAGGATGCAGATGCTGAGGTGGCACTTCATGTTGTCCAGCTACTGATGGCCCATTTCAAAGAGAGCACAGATGGCCTCATCCTTTCCACAGATGTTAGTTTTGTTAATTTATTTTCATAATTATTCTGATATATTTCACTGAATTGTTGACATCTGAATTCATCCTGAAGAACTAATGCTCTTACTAATATTTCTTTGTTCTTTACAGTCATCTGCCACAGTGACTGATGTTGAGAAGACCTTCAACCTGCCTTTAACACCACGCCTGATACTACTCTGTGAGTACACTGTTAACTGACATGGACTGCAAAGTTTCATTGACTATATTTATTTTTCAGTCCTTGAATTATAATACAACCAGACATGACAGAAAATAGGTCACCATACCTCAAAGAATTTTCTGGAAAAATGTGTTCTGCAGCCCAAAGTGAGTATTTAGTGTAACCTGTGTACATTTGTCTACAAAACACACAAAAAAGCTTCTGGTTGATTATTTTTGGGTTTTTTTGGGGGTCAAGCATAACGTGCATTCTATTACAATTCCATTCAAAAAGCCAACGATCAAAGAATTTGACAGATGGAAAAATTACAATTTTGTTTAAAAATAATGTCATAGAAAAAAAAATGAAATAATCAAGGGAAGTTGATCACAAAACAGCTGTCAAAGATAAGTTACAAATTTGTATCTAGTTTTGCCAAGAGTTCACGATAAGCTGAGTGGCAGCAGAGATCACTCACGGTTAGGTCAATATCAACTTTGCCTGTAGAAACTTCTTTTTTTTTGAAGATTTAGCTCATATGTTCTTAGGTTGTCAGTAGAAATCTTAAGAAAGATGACCTAACTGGAGAATGAATAAAGATGGCCATAACTTTGCAAAGAAAAATAAAAGACGTTGTGGCTTAAGATTTTTACGACAATACGATACAATAACATGCAGATGAGACAAGGTTTTGATTTATTTGTATTGCATGAAACACAATATCTTTAAATAAATGTTGTTTTAGAAATAATGGTAAAGGTAATTTGTAGAAGTCACAATACTTGTTATAATTTTTTTTTATTTTATTTTTCAGGTGGAAAAGACCATGTGACTGCTGGGCACTGGATGATCAGTCTCGAGAGCCATGTTGTATGTGAGGGCATTCAACCAACCTTTGTGACAGGGCTTGCTGCACTGTTTTCAGTGTACTACATCTTTAATCTACAATATCAAGAAGAGGCTGCATGTACACTTGAATTCATCCAGAGGTAAGGTTTGTTTCCGTCTGTCCGCCCCCCCTTTTCCCACCTAGCACCCCTTAAACCCTGACTCCTTAAGCATCATATGCTAATCTGCAATTACTGCATTTTCAGGTGCTTTCCTGATATCAACCCTGAAAGAGGGACCAAGGCCAGCTGTGGCAAGATTGTCTTCAAGAGGACAGGAAAAACTGTTAAAAAGAAGTCGGTCACTGTCAACCCCCGTGTTTCAACTCTGTTAAAAAACCTCATGGACTTTGAGTGGAATTTCACATAGGTTAGTGAGAACTTTCTAACCAGCTATTGTTGCCCCTCTGCGCAAAAACAAACAAACAAAAAACTATACAGGCATGAAGGCAACTCATCCCTGAACAGGAGTGTTCTTGAGAGATTTTTTTTGGTTTAAGGGTCAGCATAATCTCTCTTTTAATTTATAGCATAAATTTTGTAGAGGCTCCCACTTTCTGTTATTAAGATGTAATTTGTAATTTTGACTGTATAGGCACAATGTTTAACTTATCTTGGCAGTGTGTTGTCAAATATTGTGTCATTGTTTTATCATTTGAAGTTGGAGCTCTGATTTTGCCCTAAAGGAAATTCAAGTCTAAATGTTTGATTTAAATTTTTATCAAACTAAAATTCGCAATTTTTTTCTATGCTTTAGATTGAAAGTTAAATGTTTCATTTGTTTCATGTTGCATCATATTGGTCCTCACTTCAACTAAAAGTAGTATTTTGTATTGAAAAAGTAGTGTGCTGAGTTGTACAATGCATTATTTCCATAATTTCTTTCATACTTATTTTATTTCAGACTAATCAAAAGGCCACAATTCATGCTTTATTCAAAAACTCTTTAAATCAGTTATTAAGAAATTTATTTTACAAAATAGATGGTGATTTTCTTACTGTTTTTCCAGAATACGACTTACTTTGGACAGTTTACCCTTAACATTCTTGTAGAAAATGTTATGGTTTAAGGCACAAATACGTTGTCGTTTCAAAACATTCTTCTTTATTATGTGGCCCACTAAAGACTGTGTATGAATCAATGTTTGAGTTGGTTCTTTTTTTTCCCAAATAAATGTTGGTTGACATGATGGAACTTACATTTTCTAAGTGTTTTTTTTTTATGTTTCTATTTTGTATTGGAAATTTACAGTAGTAAGCTGTATGTGAATTCAACAGTAATGATACCATAGAAAAACTGTAATATACTGGCAACACAGCTGCCAGTAGTCTACTGTAAATCTGATAAAAACAGCAATGTGCTGTAATCAAAAGATTTCTTTTGTGACAGTAATATACTGTAAAGTTGATTACAGTAAGGGTACTGTACAATTAACAGTAAAATGCTGGCAACCCTGCTGCCAGCATTTTACTGTAAAAATACAGGGCAATTTGTTACAGTGTAGAGTAAGGAAGTAAGAGGCCTATTTGTGTTTTTTTCACGTATAGTATAAAATTAACAAAAGGGTTAAACAAACAGTAAAACCACTGTACTGCTTGAGGCTGTGGATTAACTAGTCAAACACTAACATATTTCTCCACATGGCAATATAGTAACATTTCAGAGACTTCTAAAGTTTTTAAAAACCAACCCAACCGAATAAATAGACCTTTCAAGGGAGCTATTGAATGTAAATGTATTATAATGCTTTCAACATTTTGCAATAAAGTTTTGTTTTTGATCAACATCTGATCAATAGTGGCCAGAAAATTTAATTCAACTCACAAAAAAGATATAAAAAAGAAAATCCTTTTTTTTTTATTCAAAGGGATTCATATGTTTCCTGCTGCCTATAGTTGTATTACATTTCTTTGTGTCAATATAATTTCTCCATTCTACTTCAGATTTCCTTTTGAATTTTTTTAGGGGGATAAAATTCTACCCCAATGCTGCAATTTAATTTATGTATACATATATGCAGTGGTGGCTGGTGGAGTTTTCTCCAGGGGGGCTATAACTTTAAAATAGATGAATACAAAAAAAAACAATCAAATGTATACCAAGGTATCACACCAGTATGTTTAAATTAATTGCAACAACAAAAAAACAACAGGTAAGGCAACTAAATCAGGCAACTAAATCAGGTGTACAGTCTCTATCCATCTTTGGACTGCTGATTTATTTTCATATTTGGCTGGTCAGGTTTTTTCACTTCCAGCTTCTCTTGGTAAGTTTGCTTTAAGGGAATTCACTTAATCAAATTTTTCTTGCATCAATTCACTCTCACTCTCTCCAATCGTCTTCACCTTCTACAACATGACCTGTCAATCATCCACACTATGGCTGTAACATCAGTTCCGGTCAGCTCTAGGCACAGGAGAGCTGCGCCCAGAGTTCTCCTATCTTTTTGCATTGCAGAGGAGCTACTGCACATGTACATTAACGAGAGTTAAGAGCCAAAAGGTTTGCACCCCAGGACCAGAAATATGTCACCAATCCAACGACAAACGAAACAGCTTTACTTGTTATCAAAGATTAAATATTCATCTTGCACATTTGAAATATATTTTAAACATATTTCAAATGTTTACATTTCATTATTATAATTTTTATTTTTATATTTTTTTATGTCTTAAAGGATTTCACAGATTTTTGAAAACACCTGCCCTTTTCACTTTAGAAGAAAATGCAAATGCACAACCCTGTATGCGAACATGATGGTGGTAGTGTGATGGTCTAAGGCTGCCTTGCTGCTTCAGAATATCCACATCTTGCCATTATCAATGAAAGCAAGTTTACAGTTTCATCTATTATTGTTTTTTTTTCTTTGTTTGATTAAAGGTAAGAAAAAAAACTAGAGACGTTAAATCTAAAAGGAAAAAATCCCCTTATGACACCAGGTTGTTTAACTTTGATAGATAATATTCGCTTTTTGAGAGCATGAAGCTAAAATGCAAGTTGAAAATTCAAACTATACGTCCCTATGCCCTTCATAGGAAGGGCATCAACTTTTGATGCAGGTATTCTTGGAGTGTCGAACCAGATTAAAAAATGTGATGAACTTTTAATCAGTTGAATCTGTTAAGCCCTGTGTTTTCCCACATTTGCAAGTAATCACAGCTAAATTGTAAAACCAATAATTAGTTTAATGTGGCCTTTGTGTGAAACTTGCAAGTGGACTCTGCAAACTGAAGGCATGAGGTTTGCTTCTAATTAAGCAGAGGGGAATGACTTGCTCTAATCACCTTGGAGACAAGATGAAAGCCTTGAATTACAAGCCATTTGAAAGGAGGTATTGACTAATTATAGATCCACTTCAGGAATCTTAATCCAGTCTAGATGTCCATCCAATATTTGCAAATTTGTTGATTGCTCATTCTCATAATCAAGCTGTATAAATAAGATTTAAAACGGGGCCGCTTGTATTTGCACAGTATCCATGGATGTTTTGAGGGAAATTCAAGACAGGCACAATACCAGACAGTCTATTGAGTGGCATCGCCTTAAAACCAAATACAGCATAGCAGATGAAAGTCAACCCCTATCCCCAAGTGCAGGTCTTAACTGCTCAGCAAGACACTATATGCTGACCACAGTTACATTTAGTGAGGGCCCTAATCTAGAGGCAAAAGACAGAAGCGAACCAGTCAAATTGGTTCATATAGCTTTTGAGTGACTTTGATAAAGCTGGCATCAGAAACACACAAACGTAGAAACAAACCTCTCCCTTCTGGTGGTTGAGAAGCAAGGTCAGAGGGTACTGTAGGCTGGAATACAATGCCTCACATACTTTTTCACAGGGTTCACATCTGAGTTTGTAAAAACAAACTGTTAGACGGCGCAGAAATGTGACTATTATGTTATTTTTCAAGCAATCATACATTAAGCTCAACAGGCACACACATTCACATGCTATAGCATCTAACTCACTGAAAGCAACACCAACTGGCACACACAGAACAAACGCCCATCTGTTACCAACCAACTATGAATGCCCTGAATACAAATCTAGTAATTATACACAACGGCTGCACAAGAAATTCAAAAACACAAGCCAGTTGCTAACTGAAAGAAAAAAGAAAAAAAGGTTTTATCTCATTGTTTCCAATCGTTGAACACCTTTTAGCATTATTTAAAACAAGGAGTGCATGCTCCTGTCATTTCAGCCTTTTTAACATAAAAATGTGAAAATGAGGCAGCCCAAATTCGCTAATATAGTATGGTTGTGTTTGGACACATTATCTGAAAAAGACACCTTCTAATATGAAACATTGCAGTTCTCTACATCTCACGTAAACTAAAAGCACTAGACTTATTGATCTCTGCCACGTTCTTTGTGTATTGGATTTCCCTGCTGTAGCACAAGAACTGAAGCCAGCAGAATGTCATTGTAAGTTTTGTTCTCCGTTGTCCTTTTATTCTGTTGGTGACGGGGCTGCATAGGTCACCATTCATTTTCTGTGTCCCACCATGCATCTGAAGCTTTAAACGTCAAGGCAAAACGTAAAGATGTTTCTTGCTTTTCTCAAACTAAATTAGAAGGATCGACTTATACACAAAACCAGAAAATGAAGCATGCTGGAGTTAGAGAGTTGTAGATCAGAGCAGGTATAAGTTTCACTAAAGGGTATTCCCTGGAATCAAACCCATTAGGTGTGTATTCCCATTGCTGAACTCTAAAATGAGCCTCATACATCATGCAAGATGCCAACAGACCTGTGAGGAAAGCACTTACAATCTGCTTAATGAAAAACAACTTAGCTGCAAATTAGGGGCTACAATAGGAAGTCTTTGAATATCACTGGAGCATACTGTTTGGGAAAAAAGGTGTTTGAAGCAAGTTGTAAGAAATGTCAACAACACCTAACTTTACTGAAAGGTGGAAGAAATGTTCTTGTTTGACCATGCATAAGTCAATCATGCTTGTTTTGTTTAAAAGGAGTTTGTATTTTCTTGAGTTATTGTGGGACAGCGGGACTCATTACTGCATTGTGCATGGATGATTTGTTTTGATTCGTCTCAGTTTGTAGCCCCATCGTCTGAGCTCTATCATTAACCCAGCAGGTAACCACTTCAGTCATATTCAGAATTTTACTTCAAACTCAAATACTTTTAAAACTTTTTTATTTCACCGTCATCATCTGTTTGTTAGTTTTTTAAACACAAAACCAGAGTAAAGCAAACAGAAACTACTATATTATTAGTCAGATACTATAACATAAAACATGTGTTTCAACAGTGCCTTGTAAATTCATTTTCCATTCATTCTGCAGTTGTTTTCTTATATATACTGTGCACATAGGGAAAATCATTAAAAACAATTATGCCTACTCTTTTATTGAACAGTGCACTGCAAAGGCTGGGAAATAAATGCTCTCGCAATTTTACAGAGTTGGATCGATGGCTGACATTTCAATAAAAATCTGCACTTTTTACAATGTGTAGGGTCATCATTTTAACACAGGTCCAACCCAACAGGTAGTCTTTTTTTTTAAACTGTTAGCCCTAATTGATGTTTTTTTTTACACAAAGAAACTGAAATCAACACTTAAGTCAAACCATAACTTTGAGCGAAAACTACAAAGTTGGTAAAACTATAGTTTCTATATCAAAGAAAGATTGTAATCACATGAGGGGTTTCGGTAGTCGATAAGTCAGCATGTAATATAGATTTAAGAAAGAAAAAAAAAAGCAGTGCAAGATGATCTGATTTCATGTTTGTTTTTTTAATCCAAATTCTAATGTTACATCAGAGATGAGTGATGAGAACAGCAGAGAAGATCATCGGGGCTCCTCTTCTCTCCATAAAAGACATTTCTCTACATATTTTTAGCATAGATATTTAATGCTCAGAACTTCAATATCAATGTGTTTTTTTGCACCATGTTTATTCACCCACACTTTTTGCATTTGACCACTGCTGCACTTTAAGGAATGGAAATGTTATGAAAGCTGTACAAAATGAAATTTTGTTTTGTCTACTGTAAATATAAAAGTCAGCCTAATGTTGCTGGCTAATTATTGCAGATGAAACTGAGACATCAGTTCAGGCACCTTTTTTAAATTTAGTTGTGAATGATTCCAACTGCCACCACACAATAGGCCTAAACAGAGGCAGCTGCTAATCACACTTTGTACCTCCTCATCAGCATTAAAGTTGACACTATGAGCTCAGAGGTAAAAAAAAAAAAAAAAAAAGTTAAGACTGCACAGTGAAAATTGGTGTTATGAGTGGCAAGCTCTGGTATGGACTTTAACTCAGTTGAGTTAACACTGGAGGGACTTGAAAATGGCAGTTCCCCTTCTCCATCCATGCAGCATCCAAACTCATTAAGCTTTAGTGTTTTAGCCAAGAATGCTGAGAAGAAATTAAAAAGTGCCTGAGCTTAAAATACTTCATTTTCAGAGTACTGTGTTGAAGCTAAATATGGAAAGCCACTGAAAACTGTGTGTCATGCTGCTATAACTTTAGCAAGAGGGTTAGTTCCTTTATATCTGGTGTTAGGCGGGAGGCAGATGAGATGGAAACCCCAAGAGCTTGTTGTGACGCTGATTAAACCCACTCTAATTTAGAGAACCTAACAGCCTGTTGCAACAGCAGCTCTGGTGTCTTCACAGAGTAGGAGAAAAACACAAATGCACTCTGACATTCTAACATTTGTTTTGAGATTTAAACAGCAGTGCAGCAGATGGCAAGACTTTCCACTCATTTCTTGTGCTCCAAAGCATTACTAAGCGGCCATTTGGGCAAAACCACCTAAAGGTTAACAGTAGTAGGTCTTTGAATATTTTTAAGAAATGTTGATTCTTTGGTCAGCTAATGTCTCCAAAAAAAAGGTTTTGTTCTGGTGTTTGTTGAGGAAAAAAAAGAACACAAAAAAAGCAGAAAAGGTTGTTTCTACCTAATAAGCTCTTTGTATAGTTATATTCCAAATTAAAACCAGTTCCTTTTCTTCCAGGTTTAAGGATTGGCCAATTGATATTAATGATATTAAGAGAGAACAGTTTTAGATGGCTCCTAAAATTCAAGCAATCTATATGCAGTAGGAGAGGTCAATTGAATTATGTTTTCCTCCTTTTGGACGAAAGGGAGGAAGGCCTAAATATTGATATTATTAGGATTAAATAGTTAAAATATATATTTTAATAGACATATGAAAAGACATTTTTAAAAATTAACCAATAAACACAGAACTATTGAACCCCGATTTGCCTGTGAGAGTCCATTCAGGGCAATGCTTATGAAGGCAAAAGATTTAATCTTAAAAATTGTATTTGTGTTTGAATCCTTTTTTTTTTTTTCAGAAAAAAAGGAACTCATTTTTTTGCCACAGTTTAGATACGCATGCTAAACTGTGTTTTTCTTTAACCATTGATCTTTTTTGAGATGCACTGATCTGAAATCTGGATCGGGATATCTGTTTGGTATTGTCTAATTAGGTGGATCTGATATCGGATATTGGAGATCCAATCCAGTGCACTTTACAATTTCTATTTGCTGCTTCATCCATACATCCATCCATCTTCTAACACCCTTTATCCCAAGTGGGGTCGAGGGGGGTGCCTATCTCCAGCTGTCAATGGGCGAGAGGCGGGGTACACCCTGGACAGGTCAACTGTCCATCGCAGGGCAACACAGAGATATACAGGACAAACAACCATTCACACACACACTCACACCTAAGGAGAATTTAGAGAAGCCAATTAGCCTGACAGTCATGTTTTTGGACTGTGGGAGGAAGCCGGAGAACCCAGAGAGAACCCACACATGCTCAGGGAGAACATACAAACTCCATGCAGAAAGACCCTGGGCTGGGAATCGAACCCAGAACCTTCTTGCTGCAAGGCAGCAGTGCTACCACTGAGCAGCCCCTATTTGCTACATACTTGTTAATAAATAATATTAAGAAAATTTACATCTTAGTTAATTTTTTAAACAAAAAATGCCTTTACTCATATATATATATATATATATATATATATATATATATATATATATATATATATATATATATATATATATATATATATATATATATAATTGACATTGGCCACAAATGGAATACTTTTACTCTGATCAGGAAAAAAAGCAATGCAACATGCATGAGCTACAATTTGTAGCTTATGCATCCTGCTTAGAATCAAGAAACAGGTAGTGAGAGGATTGCTCAATTTTACCCATTAAGTCCTGAGGTTTATTGGACAGACCAGAGACTGAGAAAGTGACTAATCTTACCAGAGTCACCCAGCCTGGCCAGCTAGACTGACTGATGTATGCCATATGTATTCAATATACAGTTTGTCAGTGTGGGAAGGCTCAGACTGTCTAAAACTGACCAGACCAATGACAGTTTGAGAGGAGGAAGTTTAAGCTGGTGCCAAATTAAGCCATAATGCAGCAAAACTTGGCTGTAACCATAACAGTCAAAATAGAGACTGCAATGCATCAATGTTTTAATAATGTCCGTTAATATTCCTGAATGAACTGGATGCATCTTTACAACTTCAAAAGCTGGCCCACATAAGAACTTTTCTTTAAAATAAGTTTTTGCATCACATCCGTAGTTATCTGATTGTTCCTAACCTGTTTCTGTTCCTTGCTAGACTGATAAGTCAGTCTGGCTTGCTAGTACAAGGGTCACCTTCTGAGCCTCTTGGCTGCTTCTCTGATTAATGCTTCCCTCCTCATGACACATAACTTTAGGTAGGCAGCTTTGGTTTGAAGCCACAAAATACTTTTCCATTTTTAAATTTAGACTGAACAATACTTTACCATATTTTCAAAGATTGGAGTATTACTTTAAAACCCAGCTGTGCTTTACATTTCTCCGAAAGTTTATCCCTGACCTTCCTGCTGAGTTTCAGACCGCCTTCAGAGCATTACAGCACTACTTTTCGAAAAAACTTAAATCTTCAGCCATGTCACCAAAAAAAACATCTCATTATGTGACTCATCATCTGATGCATATGCATTCACAATATTCCCCGTACATAGACTGGATGAATATTAATACTTACAGGGTACCCTTTGTCGCTTTACCAGGTGTGTTTATATGGAGGATGAATTCAAGTATGTGCAAACATGTTTGAAAGTCTGACATTGTAATTAACTTATGTGGGTTGCCATGAATATTTAAACAAACATTGAAACAGTGCAACACACATGTACTTTGGAGCATTAGAATGCAGCTACACGCCTGCCATTATGTTGTTAATATGTCCATCTGAGTAACAGGCAGCACAGTGAATATGGACGTAATGCACTAATACAGTGCTGGCTAATAGAAAGAGCTACTGCTGATATAACGGCCTTTTGACAGGACATTAATACAATGGGACAGGAAAGGGAGTTTGGGGAGAGGGTGGTGTACGAACGGGTGGATGGATGATATTAATATAACCCGGGTGGAGTAAACTGGGGCAAGAAAGAAGAAGCGAGTAGGTGGAGAAAGCGAGATAGACAACATGAGGGATGCTGGCTTAAAGTAAGTAGTTAAATAATAAGAAATCAATATTTAATGTTTTTATAGGTCAAATAAAGTAAGAAAAGCAACGGCTGGAGGTGCAGAGAGAGGGGATAAAACTCATCAGGAAGTTGAG
The DNA here is from genome assembly GCF_016077235.1 of Cyprinodon tularosa. Lineage (NCBI taxonomy): Eukaryota > Metazoa > Chordata > Actinopteri > Cyprinodontiformes > Cyprinodontidae > Cyprinodon > Cyprinodon tularosa. The sequence continues at coordinate 339,959 of NW_024039587.1, forward strand.
ATTTTAGATACAAGCTTCAAAATTTGATTATGATGATGCAAGAGATGAATGAGGAGCAGGTTGGGGACCAATATAAACCTTGCTATGCAGGGGAATGAGTCAGCTTTATTTATCAAGCAAACACTCCAAGCAATGCTAGGAATAAACTTGCATTATATCTGAATTTGATGCAGATCTCCTGCTCAATAACTCAACAAAGACAAAAACAGGTTACTGCAAAAGACCAACTGGAACATTAGTAAAAATAACTAAAAATAAGAGAGAATACAAAAAAAAGAGCAACCATTTAAGGTTTTTCCTCTTGTGTTTTAAATTTGCAGTCCTAAAATATTGAATGGATATAATAGTATTTTACACCAGTTTAGGAAAACGGTAAAGTTACAATGGTGAGTTTTCCCCACCTCTTCCAAATGCCCCAGTCTTGTTAGAGCTGCAGTTCAGCTGCTATGTTTTTATTATATCTCCTGAAAAGGTATAAAAAGCTACAAAACATTTATTAAATGCAGGCACAACTGAATAAAATGTTCTTTGAAAAGCTATTTTTTCAGCAATAAACATTAAGTGACAGCAACTTTAAAGGTTTGTCACAAAGCTGAGATTTTGAGCATCAGTTTCTATGCTCTAAGCCCTACCCCCCTTCCTCTAAAATACAGTTTCTCAGACATATAAAATATAGACCGATATGTACTGTACAGAAATATTAATTCGTACAAATTCACGAGGAAGACTTTTGACCTGGGAGTTTTGAGAAAACAATGACTGATATTCACCAGGAACAGAGGAAGCCACATAAGGTCACTGCTAAGGAAACTGCCTGTTTGAGTGCTCTATCCACTCTTAATAAGGGAAAATTCAATTTTGGCTAAATGTGATGCATAAAAAAAGCATGTATGCTACATTAATCTAGTTTTGTTGTAAAGTTATGAAATGACTAGAGATCCCATCTATGTTATGCCAAACTAAAGCAGTAATTTATATAAAAAGAGCAGGTATGAGCAAGTTTTAAGTCCTGATGCTGCACGGTATAAAGATTTTCAGCAGTTCTACATATCGGTATTAACCATGTATTACCACTTTCTCAAACTACATTTCAGTTTTTCATTTAAATTACCAGTTAAAGTCATTACGACAAAGAATCTGTTTGATAAATCGAGTCCAACTTTTTTTTTTTAATTAAGTTCCTGAAATAAAATCACTATAACGTATTAAGATGCATCTGTATTTCTAAGTGACAAGACTTTTTTTTTTTAAAGCCAACTAATGTGATAACCCCAAATGATTTTGGACCTTCCTGCTTGTGAGGAGCAGCTTAGTTTCCCAAAGCTTTGACCTGGCTCTGCTTACTGTAGGTAGATCCCTTGTCTTCTCTAAAAATCCTAAACAGGCATACCTTCATGCACTAAATCCAATTTCAAGCACACTCCAACAACATTTAGGAGATATTTAACAATCCAACTCTACATTAATCTTTATAAATCTTCAATTCATTTAAATCTCTTCAACATTTTAATCCCACTTCTTATTCAACTCACTAAATGCTGTCATTAACCAATAATCTGTAAAGAGGAGCACTCAATAAGTCCAACTCAACATTTTCACGTCTACATTCGATTTGGTCTCCTTTTCTTTCTATTCATAGTTATTTATCCCTCCATGAGTTTTTTTTCTGCTGTCCACATATAATTTTCATTTGTCTGATCTGACGGTTGCCTCTAAATGTCATGTGGTTGGTTAAGGTCAGCTCATTTGTGCTGCAACTAACAAGTGTTCAATTAATCATCACTGGCATTTTCATTCGCTTTACACGAATCCCAGTTTTGCCATAATGGAAACAGTATTAAGTGGTCATGATAAAGCCAATATCCAGTTAGATTATGTTCAAAGAAACAAAAAACTCTAGCTGAAACTAACAGAAACAGCTTTTTTGAAAATTGTGTTTCTACATGGGCTTGTCTTCCCTTCTATCTGGCTTTCAGCAATCATCGTTTCTGTGTCATCTAAAAAAAAAAACTCCTTTTCATCTCTTCTCCTTTGCTCCCCTGCCGTCTTTCCCGACCTCCAATCCTCCTTTCACTTATTTACACCTCTGGCCAAATACACTGTTCTGTCTCTCCTGAAATCTTAGAACCCTGGCACACTCCTAGCTTTGATCACTTGCCTTTAAAAGTTGGACAAACAAAACTGTTTCCTTGAGCAAAACAGCAACTGGATGGTGAGAACTTCATAGAATACCGACACACTTTTTCAGAGCTCAGCCCTAAATTCTAAAATATAAAGTTCTAAATATTTCACTCATATATTTTTCTTAATATCAAACAAAAATAGCTGAGATTAAGCATTGTATAATACCTAGGAATGTGTCTTTCCATATGCCACTGCAGGAATCTTTAGCTTCCCTCTTTAAGGGGGGATTATTTTACTTCAGTCTCACCGTATTCTGTTTGAGCATTTTAATTCTGAATAAATACTAGCCTCTGACTTGGCCACACAAAAAACATATTTTTGATTTTGGAGACATTTGCTGCTGGTCCAATGTGTTTAGAATAGAATAGAATAGAATTCAATTTTAATGTCTTTTAAAGATAGACTCTGTGTATGCACCCATACCAGGGTGTAATAAACTTTCCAACACATCTTCAATGATAATTATCCTATCATGTCATTACACTGTCATAAGTAAAAAACACTCAGCAACAACGAAATTCCCATGGTGAGCTGTGGGCTGCCATTGCGATGGGCACGGACAGCAGTGTGTGTGTGTGTGGGGGGGTGGGGGGGGGGGGGGGGGGGGGGGGGGGAGGTCTTCGCTCAGGGACCCAGAGTGGCAGTCCGTGGGACACTATCTTGCACTCAAGCTCAGTTGAAGTTAAGATAATTGACTTGCTGGGTATTCTCCTTTTGGTGTTAAAAAATAAAATAAAATCTTGGTTTCAATCAGACATGGCAATTTCCCTGGAAAAAGAAAGCACAGACAACAATAATGTTTAATTGTCAGTGTGATGTTTGCTGAAATGCTTTTTTAGTTACTAAAGTCAGCCTTAGAACTCTTTATGGGAGTAATACTGAAGACTTTGTTTATTCATAATCATTACACATCGCTTATTACCTTCTTCTCAGTCATAAAAAGTCATATTTGAGATTTTGTGTAGGACTTTGTGAGGTATTATGGTCTTGTGATAATTTTTATTTGGTACATTTAACTCTGACAACCGTTACTCCCAGCTTCCAAGAACTCACTGCGGACCAAGTGAACCAACCCCCAATTAAACAGGTAAAAAAAACAACAACAAAAAACAGTCTAAGCAGAGAAACAACAATGAAATTATTAATCTAATTTACAAACTCGACAGAATAAAACTTTCTGCAAATTAAACCATGTAATGAAAAAAGGAACTTTAAAGAAAAACAAAGAAAACCCTCTAATTGGTAGAACCCAGCAAGGTAATCAATGACATTTTCTAGTAATTTTAGTAGGAAATACTGGGACAAGAATAGTGAGTAAAAAGGAAAACAAATATCATGAATAGTACTATAAAACAAAATAACCACGTTCCACCAATAGTCCAAAAGTAGTGGCTTTAACTTCAACATATAAATAGATGGAAACTGCAACATAATGCTATAACAAACAAACCCAGGATAGTAGGAAGTTGTAAACAAATGTTTAAATTTAAACATTATGAATCAGAAATAACAATGAGGGAAAAGTGGTGAACACAAACGGAACCACTTTGTCACACAATGATCCACCTGCTGTCCAACTCATAACAGTTTCCTTTGTCATTCTCACCAATTCCCACCTGTTTCCCTTTCTATTTTCCCACATTCTGTTTTTATATTTAGCGTAATTGTGTTTCATGCCAGCATTCATACTCGTTTTTTGTTTTGTTAAGTGGGTCTTTCTAACTTGAGAGCAGATCGCATTGTTGTGCTTCCTCTCCCTCTCAGTCAACCACACTTCTGCTTTCACACTTATCTCACTAGTCTTGATCAGCAGTCTGCCTTGAAGTGACATGTAATCCAATGCTGAAGTAATTGCTTCGAGAAGCAGATGTGACAGCGAACATGCATTAGTAGGGCCAGGATGTTCCAAGTGTAGAACTCAGGCTTTTGACACAGACTTTGGTCATTCTGTTACGGAATATTACCCCAAACATTCTTTTATGTGCCTTTTTTCCACATGCTTATTTTTTAACATTTGCAGTGCAGTGTGGAGCTATTAATGTTTTTAATATTTAGAACTCTAACGAGATGGCTTCAATCAAAAGAATTTTAGAAAATGATTTGACCTTGAAGAAAACAAGGCCAAGTCAGTGGGGAACTGTCATAATTGACTTTTTCATTTGGTTACTTGAGAAATAAGGATATAAAAAATGAGTCTATTTTTTTTTCTTAACAGTGGCTGAGCTGAAATTTCAAAAGTCCTGCAAACACAGAAATTAAACGAGAAAACTCAAAAACGTGCCAGGCTAACACAAAAATTGACGAACACCAAAAAAAAAACCTAGGCAAAGAAAAACAATGTTCAATGGAGGAAAGCTGTAATAACAGAAAACAAAGAGCAGCAACATGGAAAAATGTTGCCAACCCAAAACCTACCGCAAATGCATAAATGATGCACATGCAACGCATGCAACTTGGAATGCAGATATTACTACAAGCTCATTTCTATGGACTAGACCCTGAGAAAAAACATAAACAGGATGCTATCCAGAGGACATCTGAGGGGAAAACAAGAAAGGTAAATTTTTTAACAATCTCTCTGAGCATCCAGGTTATTCCTTCACTGAGAGTCTGGTCCCATATAAATCGACTGTTATCCTATCTAGAGGTCTGAGGCACTTCAGTTATGTGGCACTAGTTTGCAGCTTTTCTTAACTTGCAGTTGTTTTTTTATACTTGCAGCCTTTTGCATGAGTTTTTAATTCATTTATTTTAGCATCTTTTATGGGTTTGCAGGATGTTTTCTGTGCAGTGCTCTTCATTTTCTGTGACTACAGCTTTTCCCCTATAGTGTTTTTTTTTGCATAGATTTGTTTCATTTTTGAGCTTGCAAGTGTCATTTTTCTGTTTTCATGACATTTTGAATTTACTACGAAATTAAGTCTTTAAATAGTGATTAGCTACCATAGTTTTTGAATTTTTTTTTTTAAAGGATTAACAAAAAGTAATCAATAATAGTCACAAACTAGAAAACAGACTAAATATGTAAAATAAGGTTTTAAATGCTGCAGGTCAATTGATTAAAATATAGTTAAAAAAAAGGGTCAAGTTCCCAATTGCTTTGCATATGGAAACATTGAAAAAAAACCTTTAAGCCTCAAATTGCTAAGAAGGATACAAGTTAAGACCGTTGTGGAATAAATTAATCACAGAAAATTCCCCTGCTTATTTTTCCTTCCTTGGTCATACATATAAGTAATGTTGTGGGGCATTGATTGACAACAATTGCAAATCTTCAAAGCATTCTATGTTCTTATAAGTTATTAGTTTTTATTACTAATGTCATGTTTGCTTAATCAGATTAGTTTTTATTTCACCACACATCATTTTACAAAGTTATGAAACGCCTCATTTCAACATCTCAACATCTATTGCCTATTTAAAATTATGCTTTGTTACAAGACTAAGAAACCAAGAGAATTAGTGAATGAATGCTAAATCCCAGTTCAAAAATTGAAACAGGACTGGGATACCTGTCCTCATGGGATTCCTGACAGAACTAACATGGTCCTATGAGGTCAACCTTCAATGTAAATGTAGCTGCTAAGTGTATAAATGGAATTAAAATGCAATGGTTAACATATTAGATAAAAGAGAAAGCAAAGCAAAAATAAATGGGATTATTAACACAGGTTTTATCAACAGACTTATTGAAGGTCCACGCCTCACCTCCTTGGGTTATGCAAACGTTTCTGTATAATGTTCTCCTTTGATCAGAGACTTCTAGATAGGGCTTAGTGTATCGCAAAGATAAATACATTCCTCATGTTTTTGTCATACTTTTTTCATTGTATGAAACTAAAATTTATGATACTTTGAGAAAAAGTAGGAACTCCACAACTTTTAAGACTTTAAATAAACTGTCCTCTCAAATCAATTTATGTCACATCCAATAATCTCTGAAGAGCTGTCAACAAAAGGGACCCCAAAGTGAAGATAAACCCACTACAGCCAAAATGAAACATTTTATGTGGCCATCATTATTATTCTTTAATCATGAAATTCACTCAAGTTTCACATGTTGGAACTGGAATCCTCTTCCACTCATCAATGACAAAACCATGGAGATGGTGGATCCTCCATCTTCCATTTGAGACTGCCCTACAATTCACAGTAGGGATTCAGTCGGGACACATGTGAGTCCAACACTCCTATCTTCTGTTTAATAATCAAATAATAATATAACTTTATTGATCTCACATTGGAGAAATTTACCTCTGCATTTAACCCATCCCCTTGGGGAGCAGTGGATTGCCATCGTTGGGCGCCCAGTGAGCAGTGTGGGGTTAAGGGTCATGCTCGGGAGTGGGGCTCGAACTCAAAACCTCAGGATTCCAAGCTGTATGCCCTAACCACTAGGCTGCTAAGTTTCTTTAGCAGGTAAGATGTTGTCTTGGATCATTAGATTAATGGTTCATCTTCGTTCATCAAACCCTTGTGCAGATTACTTTTATTTGCAAAATGTAGAAAATATTTGTATTACCGTACACTCAATGACAAAACAAGAGCAACCAACACATCAAATGTTGCAAGGGATTTCTTAGAGAGAAAAAAAATACGACTTTTCAAGTCTATGACTATCTCAGTGTTACTTACCTGTTCAGAAAATCTCTTTAGTTGTTAGCATAAAACCATTTGGCATTTAACTTACTAAGAAATCCAGACCCACTCCTTAAGCAATGACCCAAAATGTCATACAGATATACATCAAAACCTCCACGTAACATTTGCCACAGAACTGGAAAGTCTCAGTGACCGATATGCATAGGTGACAGTGCTGCAGTCTCCAACTTGTGAACACTTCTATTCATTGTTCATATAGTATATGGCCACTTTTTTAATAATAATACACATTGATCCAGTCCTCATTTTGTTCATATGAATCCCTAATTTTATGCATAAGTATCATAAAAACATCTTCAATACAAAAAAAAAAAACAGTATTTAAGGGCAACGTTGTTAGTATAGTAGCAGCCATTGTGAATGTGGAAGTCAGAAATGGCTGTGTTGTACCATTAGTTAAGGATTTTGACCACCTGTATCTTGGAATTTCTTTGCAGTTGGATTCCTTAAAAGTCTGCCATCTTTTCTTCCTTAGTCTAAATCCTGGTATTTTGCCAAACTATCCCCCATATTTCATCCCAAAAAACATGACTGGCATCTTTTCATATTTCTTTCTGCAATCTTTTTCAGATGCTATTCATATGTTTGCTATTTAGAAGAATTTAGTTTAGCGGACTGATATACTTTATGACAGCAATGTTGTCTTTCAGCGACTGCTCAGGTTTGATGCTGAATTTGGATTTAAAAGTCTTGATTAAACTGCAGTGTAGCTGATTTTTTATTTTTAATTATGCAATTAAACCCATTAGGGAGGACTGTTTGAATACTTTTATGGGCAAATATTTTGTATTTAGTTGTACTGAACTGTATATCTAGAAAACAAAACGCCCCAAAATTTAGAGGAGCTATTACCTGTAATTCTCCCTCTGACATCATGATCTAAAAGTTGCTTAAGACAAAGTACTAAAATCCCCTCCTAAAGTGCATTAAAAGTCCTATCATCTTTCCCTTCTCCGTTCTTTTTTTGCCCTGGGGATGGATGACTTTTTGTCTTCTGTTATTTCTGGCTTGCTGTCTCAGTCAATCTGTCCATCACTTTGACGGGAACGGTAATATGACTTCCACTGTTAAAAAAGTACCTTCCAACAGCCCGTGAGTTTGGTCTCTTAGCCTTTCTGACTGTAATACAAGCTCATTCTAGCACACAAGAATCTGTGCATAATGTTTCCTACCCAAAACCCTTAAACCTTGGGATCTTTGATCTTTTTCAGGGGTAAGGAAAATCGCTTTCTGCCCCTGTGACAGATAAAAGAAAATATCTGCCCCAGAGTACAGTTTCTGACATAATTAAATCATCATCTACAGTTCAATCAGTGGTGTTAATTTAGAGAAAACTGCATAATTGAGGACACAAGCCACCAAATAGCATCCTCAGGAAATAAACTGGCCGGCTTGGCAGAGATTAGTTTTGTGAGACTGCTGGTCATGTGCAGCATAAGCCCTGCAGGCAGTCAATCATGAGAATGGATGAGTAACAGCTGGCTTTATTACATGAGTGGAATCAAAGTTTATCAAGTGTTCTTTCAATTTGTTTCTAAAAGGAAATGCCTCTAAAGCTATAACATTGTCGTTAGGAATGTCAGAGGAAATCCGAGTGTCCTGCCAGTTTGTAAAATTGTGTGCAGCGAAAAGTAGATTTGCAGACTATCAAACATAATCACATGTTGAAACAAGATATTCTTTTTAAATGTCTATCTCTATACATCGATTTTCTTTCTTTGCAATAACAACTCCTGGGCCCTGTTTCCACCTCTCTTGATGACTTCTTCCTAGAATATGTCCAAACCATCAGTTCATTGAGAGAGGCATCCCACTTTATCCTGTGACACAGCAATTTCCCTGTGGTGTGGTAATAAAAACACCCAAATGGAAAAGAAGACATGCATGAATGTGACCTTTTCAGAATGACAGGAGAAAAAATAAAAGTGTGTTCACTTATTGGCATTTAAGTCGTCCATCTCCCTCGCATCTGATGCTTACATTATAGTTTTGATTCCCAACATGGTTAATTATTCAAACTGCCTATTATGTCTCAATATTAAGCAATTACTCATACTATGCAAGAAACTATGGAAGAAAATTTTTACTTTTGATAAAATGGTAGCTTTAATGTGCTCCATTTCATTTTTACATGATCAAGCAGTGGTTAGAGAGGCTGATGAGATTGTGCTGACTGCAAAAATAACATGGCTGGTCTTTTGTATTCTGTGCCTCTCGCTGGATGCATCAAAAGATCAGAGAAAAGGCATTGGGTGTTTTTTTTTCCCCGGGTCTGATGGCTTTGAAGTTCCCTGTCTGCATCACATACACCCTAGAGGCTTAGTTGTTGTTAAAGGTTTACATACACTTCCAAATCCTTGTATTGCTATTTTTAATTTTATTTATTAACTTTTTATTTCCCCAACATTAATGCCTTTCAGCATTTTCTCTGTTGGAAGTAAGGGATTTTCTTTCCTCATCTTATATGTTTAAGATGTCTACATACTGTATCCTTTTTATTTTGTTAGGATTATATTTAACTGTGTGACGTCATCCAAACACAGGTTTTATTTGAAGTATGATTTATGGTCTATGCTTGATAGCCATTTAACATGATTGTACATATACTTTTTCAACAAATTATCTTTTAATCCTATAGGTTTTGCTTAAATTTGACCCTTTGGAGTTTAAAGAAAGCTCATATTTGTTTAACCCTTGTGACTTCAATTGGAGTGTCCCCTCTTTTATATTCACTGAAACCAAGCTAATGCAGTGGATTTCCTTGACTGTACAACATTGGTACAGTAAAAAAAAAATAGTGTTGTCACCTAAATACCAATTATTACATTTTCCCCCCCTTCAGCTCAGAAACCTGTCTTCATGCAAAACAGAACAAGAGCTAGGTTTATATGCGTAAAATACAATTGTATTGAAGCATATTTGAAATTTAAAAAGAAATAACTGGATATTACTGTATAAATATACATAAATAATCATGTTACGTAAACATATATATTGGAATATTCTGATAACAGCTAGTCAGAGCAATTAGCCCCAGAAGGAGGAAATATGCAACTTCAGGTCAGCTTCCCTTATTCTGAAGAACTTTATTCTGACAAGATTGTAAATCAGTATAAACCACCCATCCAGGCAGATTAAGATGTCATTCCAATGCTGCCATATCAGATCAGAATATCCTAACTTAAATGTTTACGTGACCATTTATTTGTCCAACTGGGCATTTGTTCCAATTACTTATATCCATTTAAATGTCGCTAATGTTTTCTGACTAGACTCAACCAGTTGATGGTATACCAGTAGTCTCATGCTCAAACCTCAATCGACACTGTACTGCAAAATGTAAGTGTCCCTTACCCTTTCCATCTGAACCAAATGGCTAAAAGGTTATGCTAAACTACCATCAAGCTCTGCAGAACTCTGCTAATGGGCTCTTATTGGAGTCAGTTTTGTTGAAGGCAACGCATCTGCAAAATTACAGGACTATCTATCTTGATGAACAATACTTTGGGAAAAAAATGTCTTGCCCTTAAAATCATCGTCTTTTCTGAAAAAAACGATCAGAAATGAGTAAAAATATCTTAAATTAAGTTTATTTACCCTTATTTTAAGAAGGTAAATAAGATGATTTGGAAATGGAATGAGTATACTCAGGTAATATCCAGTGGAAATAAAACAATGCAATTGCTTTTCCTCATTTTCAATGTTAATTGTCTTGTTCCATTAGAAAAGTGTCTCACAAACCTCCTGAATCCAAGAAAAAAATGACTAATTTAGATATACATTTTTTGCGGGGTCAGTTCTGCTTCCGACCCCTACCATGGTCCCAGAACAACTGACCCACTCAAGGGGTGTGATTTTTTGATTGTCAATTTCTATTCCTAACAGAAACACATACACGCGCACAACTGGCTTCATTAGAGTCAGTATTCCATACCCTATACTCTGGCACAGTTTTTTTCCTCCTCATTCTAATTATATATCACCCTCCCCTACAATTCTTTGATCACTTTGTCCGTTTCAACTTGCCTAGTTCCTCTCTCACTTTGATTCTCTTTACACTTCTCTTATCTGTCATCTTAACACAGACACTCTCCATTTACAGGCAATGCCAGCATCTCCAGTGATCCCTTCATTTTTTTAAAGGCACAAAAGACAAGATCTGTGACTGACGTGAGTGTGCATGTTTTAATCACAAGCCGACTGGTGAAGTGTTTTTTTTTTTTTTTTCAGAAGAAAGAGTTGGGGATGTCAATGAAAAAAAAAGACCGGAAAAACTCTTAACAGCAGAAGAAAGGAAGAGAGAAAGTTTGAGGTGCATAATTTATTTCCTTTGTATCGCATTACGTACATATGGGTATTGGAGATAATAGATCCTCCTGATTTCATCTTAGTCGTCCTACTTCTCTCAGAGCTGTCCTAAAAAAGGACACACCCATACGTGGGCATACTGTCACACCAAAAGGCATCAACAAATTGTCTCACACATGCTTCACACGCACATTGCCTTGGCAGGGGGAATCAACTATTACAGTGACTGTCGGTTATTACGCCTTATTCCCCCAGTGATGGATGTAACACTTTGTGGCGAAGCAAAATGTGTTTTGGAAATGTGTTTGGAATTGCTTTGTGGCAGTGCTGAATGCTTTTGGAATGAGATCATAACAGGCTGAGAGCCACTGTAATACGATTGAGGGGGATGTGGCAGGGCACAGTTTCAGTGTGAGAGGTGTTTGTGGAAAGTCTTCTCCAGGTAGATTCCCTACATTTGACAGGTACGAGTTTCTGTGTAACAATGGACTAGTAATTGCATGTGCATGCCTGTTTGTGTTTGTGGAGGTAATAGGAAAAGTGCATGTATACAAGTAATTATATGTGACAATGAAAATTCAGTTTGGGCTTGCTAGGACTTGGTTTGGTCTGACAATTGCACTGTTAGTGTTATTCGGTTTGTCACATGCATTATGTTGTACTGGAATCCTGCATTTATCCTATAAAAAAATTCTTATGCAATTATGAGAGCTGTAATTTAAAGCTTCAGCTGTTTGAAGAATACAGCCAAAAAGAGTAAATTAACAGTTCTATTTTGAGCATCTGTGGCTATTTGTTTAGTCAGGGACTGAGAGAGTCCACTGAAATTTAAAACAAAGGGTAACAAGTTTTATACTGTTGTCAGTTTCCAAACAAATTTGATTTATTGCCATATAGTTATAGACACCCATAGCAAATAATTGGTCTTGAAGCAGCATTAGGTTACAGAGAAAAAAAATCCAACCACCACATTTATCTGATCTAGAAAGAAAGGTTAAACTTCAATCATTTTGTTCAGAGCTTTGCAAAATACAGTTTTACTGTACACTGAGTTTGTGACCTAACAGTTGACAAATACTACTTATTTGAAATTATTCCTCAGGTTAATATACTGTACAGCAGTTGACACTATCAATGATACAAGTGGGGCTCCCCCTCTTGAAATACCAACTATATAGGTTGGGAGATGACGTACCGTCGTTGGCAAGTTCATTTGACCTGGAAGAACGCACCACTTTACGGCCATAGGCTCAAATATAGTCATGGAACTAAGGCTTTTGCTCTATTTTTCCGCCTGCTTGACTGCTGGTCAGGGCTGAGGCAAGAAAAAAATGTTCAAACCATCTCAGGAGGCTAAAAAGAGAAAAAGTGAAAGAGATAGTGTTTGAGGAAAAACAAGAGTCAATCTTGGAAAGGAGTTTGAAAAAAGAAGCCGGATGTAAAACGCATTCTCTTTTCTCAACTTTATTAGGCTGGTAAGTTAACACTTTGCTCCTAGTATACAGTCATATATGTTTGTTATTTATGTTGTGTTAAGTAGAAGCAAAATATGGGCAGAGAAAGCTAGCAGGCTACAAATAAAATGGTTAATCGAGACACCCTGTCCGACCCAGTGGCTCTTCGCTGAAACTCCGCTCTGATCCTCCATGCCGCACGAGCAGAGAGCAGAACCTAGGCGCCAATCTGGGTCCCCAATTAAAAGACACGAGAACCTGGCGGGCTAACTGTTGACTTTTGCGACAGTGCTGCGGTGCTTGTGGCCAATAGGGGCACTAGACGTGAAAGCTACATGTCTAATACACCTCAGCCCCATTGATTGGCAATGTGGATACCAGCCATGCATACATTAAGCAGGTGTGATCCTCTGCTGTATAATTTAACTTACTTGATTTGAAACTATACACTTTAGAAACCTCTTGTAGTTAAAAGTTTCCAAACTTTCACTCAAACTCAATTAGCATTCAGAGGAAGCCAGGCGGAAAAAAACACACCTTGAATTTATTGGCCCAAAGCAGCCGTATTAACTGTTACAGAATGAAGCAAGACTAAGATTTAAGTAATCCACAAATAATTGATGGCAAATGATCGCTGAAGAACGGATCTTCCACATCTCATAGCAGGCGATCCCATATGGGATCCCCTGGCAAATTGTGCAAATGTTCTCCAAAAAACTTTGTTTGAAATTAATATTGAATAAGCCATATTTAATTCAGATTACTTTTTAATACTGCATTAGAAAGAAAAAAAAAATACATCCAAGACACATTTATCATAAGAGAGATGTGCAGAAAGCGTGAGAGGGTATGATCATCTCTAATGTTGGCCAACATCATTCGATTCATTAAATGTGGAATCAGGACACATGAGGCATGACCTTAAAATTAATTCACCACACACATTTTAAAGTAGGCCTTAAAGTTTTGGATCAATCTGAATATACAGATGACCTCCTCAACAAACTGAAACTCACGACTTTGCAGTTTTGATAACTTCTCTCGCCACACTTGGCAGGACAGATAGTTGGAAAAATATGTTGCAGTAGCTATATGACAGGAATTGTTGCTCATATGAAAGAGAAAAAAAAAAACACACATCCACACACAAGTTTGTATTTCTATTCGTATTGAGACTCTAGATTGATTTACATTCATTTTAGTTACTGCATTTAAGCCTAAACCTAACCATTATCAGAATATTCCTAACCCTAACCTTAACTTAAAGTTAATGAACATCATAACCCTAACCCTAAAAAATGGGGATCTGCCACATTAGAGCCAGCCTTTGATCCTCATAAGGCCTGTTGTTCCTCAGAAGGTCAGCAAATATACCAAAAATGGTCCTAAATAGGTGACATACTGTATACAAGAGCAAACACACACTAATATCAGCGGGTCACACAAAGTTTAAGTCTGCTACCATAGGAAATGCCCTTGGGTGAGCAGGATTTCAGCCGGACTACCGCCTTCTACATGTCAAACAGACAAATGCATCTGTACGTGTGTGTGTTTCCTGCCTGAAGATAACATCGTTCGGCAGAAGAACTCAAATGTCCTCTTGAAAAGAAATGAAATGTATTTCACTGAAGTGCTTTTGATGAATTGTGTGTTTACTATTTACTGAAGAGAGTGGTTCAACTTTAAGCAAGTAGAATACCAGTCATAGGTTTTAGAAAACCCCAGTTCTTCCTGTTTTTGATGGAAAATTAATCATATTTTCTTATTGTGCTCTGAAATGAGACATAGGTGAAATAAGGAGTTAGTGAAATCATGGATTGAATTTAAAAGCCCAAATTTCCTTAACGTTGAAATAAAAAAAAGCCACCTTTGGCAGATACCACATCTGAAATATTTCTGGCATTGTTGCTAAAGTGAAAAATCATATATTCTTTAGAATGTACTTCCAAAATCTGCAGCAGAAATTCTCCTAAATGTTTGGCACTTCAATATTTCTTTGTTTTTACCATGTGCAGTTCACTTCAAAGCAGATAAACAAGGCATAAGTCTAGAAAATGCGCTATAGCACTCCATGTTTCCAACTTTACCATACTGTTCTTTTTTCCCTGAGGTAGTTCTGGTAGCTTGGACTTATTTATTGGGTAACTATCTTGCTCTAAGATGAATAGTAAAGGGCCTGTACTTATAAAGAGCCCTGTCTAGTCCAAGGCTTTACGTTACATTCAGTCATTCAGCCATTCCCATTCACACCATGATAGTGGGAAGCTCTAGCCACAGATTGACAGCTACAATGCCAAACATTCAGCAAGGCAGGTGCCCAAATCCAGAGATGGATGAAGTGGGGCTTGAACCAACAATCCACCAGACACGGGACAAGCCCATAGCCACCCACAAGATATACCCCTGATGAACTTGGCACATATCAGAGGGTATTAGTCCTGCAAAATTCTGTGGTCGCTGACTATATACAAATCACCAACTCTGGATTCAATAAAACAACCCCTGACCATCACTATTTCTCTTCCATATCCAACAGCAGAAACACCTTATGTGGAAACATCCTTTTGCCCAGTCAAAAATATAAATATTTTAATGTGAACCAAATATTTCAATGAACCAAAGTAACTTTATTTTTTTGTTCAATTTTAATATAAAATCCCATCTAAAAAAATAAAGACTAGAATAAACTAATGATTCAAAAATTGAAACTCATTGAGGAGTTTGGTATTAATGTCGCAAACTTTGTTAAAGTTCACTCTTGAAAGGCATAGTAGATTTAGATAGCTATTATGCAACATTTATTAGGTTCCTCTGTTTTAAGCCGATGAATTTTAATAAGAAATACTGGCCTTCATCTGTCCTTATATTGCGATGACAAACCCTTGCAGCTGCTCTTCATTTTTACTGAAATGAAAGCTACTCAGCAGGAGCAACCAAGGCTAAACCTTGGCATAGAGAGTGCTTGTAAAGCTGTGAACTAATTAAAGGGATTTATCAAATACTACACAAATGCAAGGTATGCATGAATGAAGTATATTCTTTGTAGTTGCGGTGTTCATCAGCAACAGTTTAACAGTAGGAACTAAATTAATAGCTTGTGCCAAAAACCTTTGCTAAATACAGTATGAAGAATAAACCTGCAGACTATTATGAACAGATTCATTTAGAAATGACCTATTTCACGCTATTGATTAATGGCAGGGGGAATGCAGAATAAGCTGGTCATTATTGTAAAATGGTACAGGACACATCACTTATTTGCAATAATCATCACTCCCCTCTATTAATGGGCATGTGTTTAGCGGTCATTAAGAGAACGCTGGAACAGAATAAAAACTGAAAAAAATGTATTTAACAATGAGAAGCCTTTTCAGTGATGGTAAGAGTAGCTTTACACAACAGTGACCCCTGATGACACAGCTAAGAACTATATAAACCATGTTTCAGTTAAAAACAAACTAAAATCCCTACATACAATTTTCTTATACACAACAACAACAAAAAAATGGTTTAACATCAGTTAAACATCAGTTTTAGATTTGTTTAAGGTCAAATCATACAACATCACTGTATTAAAAACTCAGAAATCAAAGTATTAAAACTGGATTCTTTGCAGTAGTTTTTGTCCTTATCTGGCCTGAACATCGCCCTTTAACCCTTTCATAAAAGGCCACATTTTAGTGAATAGGAATCCATGTACTATCAATGGATTCAGCTTCCTGAGCAGTCCATCTCTGCAGCTCCCCTAGAGTTTATTAAGAACTTCTGGTTGCTCTCTGGTTAATTCACTTCTGAGCAAGTTTGTCTAGGTAGGTTTGCATGTGTGCTATTTTAATAAAAATTTCTAGATAACAGTTTCCTGTGAGATATTAAGAGCCAAACAGTTATAGTACCCAACCCCCCTTTAAAGTACTATTACTACTACTACTTCACCCTTACAGTAGTAGCAATTCAAATGTTCCTCACTTTCCTTGATGGGCCTTTGGCTGGTTCCCTACAATTCTTTTTTAAACATCTAAAATATTCTGTCATGATTTGTGGATATTAAGATCTAAAGAGAAGCGTTATATCTCCTGGTCAGACCCTGTGATTCAGCAAAAGGATGGAGTCAGGGTAAAAAATATGCAAGCCCATGACAAGACCAGTGGCTGGAAGTCGAAAGGGACTTTGCTGCCATTCGGCCGGCTCTTGACTGGGAAGGAATATTTTGAATGGTTGCTACTGTACCTAACCAGCGTCCTCATTCTTCATGATGTTCTTTATTAACCAAATCCCAAGGCTTTCAGAAAACAGCAGCAATTATACTGGCATTAAATCACACACTGGTGTTATGTACCAGTTAGGTAACTTCTAAAGGCAATTAGTCCAACATTATTTAATTCAAGGGTATTTCACCAGACAGACAGCACAAGTCAGAAATTGATGTGACGTTTCAAAAGTATTTATGTTTATTACTCAAGCAGAAGTAGAAATCCTACAGTTTAAAAACAATTTTGTAGAACTTAGAGCATCAACTTAAGCTTTTTAGTCAAGTAGAAGTGTGAAACTACCATTTTTAAAACTACTTAAAATATAACAGTAAAATTAACACAGGAAAACATGTTAAAAACAAATACTTTAAACCATATAGTTGTATATACTACCCTACATTTTTCTACTCTTATGGATGATAACTTCCTTATACTTAATTTTCTTAGTTTTATTTACTAAAACTAAGAAAACAAAATACTAATTTACTAATGATAAGAGTTTATTGTGGTATGTGGTGAATAAGTTGACGCAGTCTAACCAAAAAGAAATTGTTTGGATGAAACAAATAATTTTGATTTTTTTTTTAAATACCAACAGGTCATAATGAAAATGACCTTAAATGAAACAAAACTAACATGTATATTTTTCAAATGTAAGGATTAGAAAGTACTGTATAGATAATAGCAAACAAATGTGAGTAGAAGAGTTGTCTAAGTAATTACTCCAGTAATGTATAGATAGCCAACAATTCTACTTAAATAAGGTAACAAAGTATTTGTACTTTGTTACTTGAAACCTCTGCATTTGATTCTCTCTTTAACTAATATGAAACCATAACTATTATTCAGCAAAGCAGCCAATAATGTTCTCTTCATGGCCTTCAGCTGAACCCTGTGATTTAAATATGAGATTATTTATATAGAAAAGCAGAATAAAACAAGCTCATAAAAATCAGGGAGCAAATTAATTTTAATTAAATAAGTTTATGTATAAAAAGTCAGAAGTCAAGTCACCCATGTTTATTACAAAACCTGCAATTTGTAAATATAACGTTTTGTAAGATTTTTTAGTCAGGAATAGTTAAAAATACTGGAAACGGTTTATGTTGAGTTTTACCTCATAAGGGCTCAATCTAAAAAAGCCAATTCACGGTTCTTTGATAAAGGTCAAAATTAGCACATATATCTTATTTAACTTGAACATTAAAAGACAAATCAAACTACAGTTCTTTATCATTCTGAGTAACAAAAGTTCATTTCTTGTACTGCCTTTGATCTTATGCCAACCTGGATGGCGAGCCATATCGGCCATAAAAATAAAACCACCCCAGAAAGGTTTTATTTGAATGAACCCCAAAATGTCACCTCTTCAACTGATATGTCCTATTTCATTTTTTATTTTCTAAACTAAACAAGGACAGAGATACAGAGAAACCAAGTCAAGAACTGTATTTCTGAGGTCAGGAGCTCAAAAGAGCATTCCTTTAACATAGTATAATGAAGATAGAAATCAGAATTTAAAGGGTTTGATTTGACTGGTGTTTGGAGTAATCTTTGCATACATTTTTCCTTTCTCGATCCAAGCAGATTCAAGGTCAGCTTTTTGATAAGTCAAAACAAAGTTAAAATGTTTGAACTATGGACTTACCTCAAGAGGTCAGTATAGTAACTACATGCATTGATGTATAACTGAAAGAGTAAAACAGAAAGCCTCTTAGACTGTCTGATTCTGAAGTAAATCTTTACATCACCCAGCAGACTAGTTTTCTATAGCAATAAGGCTCTGCAGCTTACTCTTACTGAAAAACCTCCTGACGGCCTTCTCAAAAACACCTGCTCTACGATATAAATATTTATGAGAAGATGCTGTCAGGCTAAAGGTGCTAATTATATTATTGTGCATAGTCAGCAAACAGGGTTTGCACTTCCACCTGCCATCCTCATCTTCAAAATCTTTTGCCTCACAAGCTTAAGAATCAGGTAGTCGTCACCTGATTTATTTCATTAAAATGCATCACCACACTCTTAGAAAATAAACAGCCATCTAGTTTCAGTTATGTTCTCTATACAGACGTACAGTAAAGCAATGGCCTATGTTTTCATCCAATGCTAAAACAATATTTTTTCCTTGACTTTAATTAAATTAACATTAGTACCCACAAAGAGGTACTTAAGGTAGTATGTGTTTTTCTGAGAGTAAACTGCAAAGTTGTACTGCTTAAAGTAAGCTAAATTTATTTTCATTAGGGATACATTTATCAACTTTGGGATGTAGAAAAGATGTGCATAAAAAAATGAAATGAAATGCAGATATTTATCAAGGATCAATCTTAAATACATTTATAAAGCTAATTGAGAAAATAAATCAAAGCATTAGAATAAGCCTCATATCACACATCTAACTATCCAATTTTAATCTTACCAAAATGGGTTTAACATTATTTGGGTTCCCAAATAATGGCAACATTAAGGCAACATTTAATAAATAAAAAAAAATAGTTTAAGACAACAAAAAACAGGTTTTTGCAAAAAATAAAAATAGCCACTTAATATTCTTCCTTAAATATCCACAACCCTGGATGAAGCTAAGCTTGTGAGAATTTTTACATAACCGCTGCTAATCAATTTCTAAGCCCACGTATCAAAATGTAGTATGATATACACTGAATTTAGAAAATTACCAACATTGCTTGTCATACACCCAATTTTGCTCTTTTTTTAATTCAAAGGTATTTGTATATGAAAGTAAATGTTGCTTTAAATCATATCAGAATAATAATAGAGAGTTTTGTATATAACTATTGTAATGACTAATTGTAAGAAGGCCCTTCTGTTGCAAACTTTGTCAGCTATTGGATCTAAAAGCTTCTTCATCAGCTTACTGTCCATCTTTGACACACTGGGGAATTATCATAGCATTTCTGTAGATGACAGGCCTGTGTCCTGTTTTTAAGTCTGAGGTGTTCAAACTAAAAACAATAAATGAGATTTCAGGCCCCTGTGATACTCTGCAGGGGAATGTCAAGTAGACGTTGATCCAGGCGACTGTAGAGGCCTAAACCTAAAAAAAACAAAACAGAAATACTAAAACCATTTAATTAAGAAGCCAGAGAAGTGTTGAGAGTGACTAGATGTGCTGCAGCAGTATGTAAAATGAAGTAGCAGATCTCTTTCCCACCTATACTGTGCAACATCATTCAGCTGGATGAAAGTAGAACATTACATTTTTCCCCTTGGATACTCTACAACACCGACATATTGGGCTGCTTGGAAACGTCTTCAGTCACACTAGGAAAGCCACCTTTCACTCCGCTTAAGGTAATCCTGTTTTAAAGGCTACAGTTTTAACACTAAAGGTTTATCCATACCTCCTAGCCTCCCCTATTTTCTGCTTGACGTTCTTAACCTACAGAAGGGTTCTCTATTTGCATGTGGGCCAGTTTTTTGCAACAGTGTTGTCTGCACATGTTGACAGAAACGATAACGTCAGTCATAGGGTACCACCAAAAACACAACAGGTTAAAAAAAATGCAGGGAGAGAAACAAATACAATGACAAAACTCTCAGCATCGAGACTAGTGGATAATTTATCTTTTCGGGACAACAATAATACAAAAACACTGATATGCAAGTGAGGAATCACTTTTCTTTTTTTTCTTCTCTGCAGTTCAAGGACAATAAAGGCTGTCTCAGTCTAAACATGATGTAGCAAAAACTCTATAACGGAGTTGAATGGGGTTGTCAAGCTAAAAATACAACAAAGAGACAAATGCTTGTCTGAAAGTGGCTCACATATGGGGAAAGCTACTGTATGTCGAACCATTTAAAACAGCAAATCTGTTACTGAGCCAGCTGTCTACCTGTGCAGGTAGCCCAACTACTGGAGCAGCTCTTATCAGCTTCCTAGTCTCAATTTACTCGGTAAAAAGCATAATATAGAGTTATAATAGACAGATTATAAATAAAAGCAATATGAGGTAAGGTTATAAAAGACGACATTTACCACAAGGATGTCATCAGGTGATAAAGATTAATATCTGTGCTGCTGATGACTCATTTCTTTTTTACCTTATTTAGATCTTTACTGTATTGACACATTCTTAACACTTACATTCATTGTTAAGAGTATTTCTGACATGTTGGATAAATATGGAACCAGTTCATTTGTTGCAAGACTTTCTCAGTAATAGTTCCTTAAATCTGTTTTTTTTTTTAGCATTTTACTGTAGTAAATTATTACATAAAGCAATGTTATTAATGACATGTTAAAGCAAATTAAACAATTACTCATATATTATTACAAAACTGGACATTGCCTACTATATGGGAAGGTTATCTTTGGAAAAAGGTTAAAAAACTTTTTGACACTGAAGACCTATACATAGTAATCAAAGAGAAGAATAGATCCAACCTCATTTGCTAAGAATTATGCCTTTTCTGTGGAGTAAAACACAGTAGAATATACAACAGATGGTGGAGTGCCAAAGACAGACAGCAAAGCAACATCCAAGGTTACTGGAAGGCTAAGACAGCATCTTTTCTTATTTAAATGTTTCTGCAGCAATGTCATCTAGAGACATCTATAGACATGTAAAAATAAACATCCATGATGCCCATACGTTTTAAACAGATGGTATTTAGATACTCTCCAACACACCCACACACATATTGCGTATGCTTTTATCAGTTCTGCATGTCTAGTTCATTTTTAGAAAATACCCAGACTTGCTTGACTGTTTTTCCAATCATCTCAAATGGTGAATAATTTTCTTCATGAAAAAAGAATGAACGGGGACTTTATGGCATGCTGTATGAAGTACATCTAAGAGGCAGATGGTGTGAATGGGAAAACACAACCTAATAGGATCAAGTAAGACTGCCAGCCCAATGCTGTTTACAAATCCCTTATGTGAGCAAAAATAAAATGGTAATATCGAAGGGAACAACTTTAAAAAGGTAAGCGAGATCAAAGCCTCTAACCTACTTTCATTAAGTACGGCTCCAAAATTTAATTTAGGAGAGCTAGTCTTTCTGCCTTGCAAGAATGTTTATGTCTCCTATAAACACAGTCACAGAGTGTGTTATTTGGCAGACCAATGAAGGGAAACAAAGTATGTATGGTTGTTGTTTTTTTACAAATCAAAATCTGAAAGGTGTAGCATGTATTTGGATTCATTTTCCCTTGGTGAAGACTTTGTAGAAGTATTTTATCTACCAGTTTTGCATCTACATACAAAGATTTTTTTCTCCATTACTTTTTACAAGCCAGCAGACAGAGATTTTTGAATATAGGCCTAGACTTGACTGTGCCATTGCTCAATAACTAATGTGTTCTTAGATTCACCACATATGGAAAAGGTACACTTTTTTTTTTCTGCCTTTTAGGTATACAAAAACTAACTTTTTTTTTCTGTATATTAGGCTTTCAAAAAAGTCTGTGCTTAAGAATGCTAATCAAGTTATTACCTTTAAATGAGGGGCTAAGGTGCTAATAGAAAAATATTTACCTGTTAAGGCCAGAACAGAGTCTAGAAAGTTCTTGTAAAAATTAAAACTCTGTATATCTTTCCAAACAGGAAAGTTCATAGGGTCATTTATTTTTTTTAACTCTGGGTTAAACTGGCACAGTTGCACTGCTCTGTTAAAAAAAAAACTGATTGGTTTGTTTGCCGCCCTTCAATTGTGAGGGCATCAGCTTGATCTGCAGGATGGGGTGAAAAAGAGGGAACCATCCTTCACTTTAGCAAGACTTACCCTTCCAGGGCTATTTGATCTTATACTGTGTGATGTACTGTGTTTACTTCAAAGTAGCAGAACGCATCACTAAAGGGCGCTTTAACAGGAAACACTGATGGTAATCTTCGGAGCTACTGGGATTTGCAAGACCGGGCTGGCACCTCTTCCGTTCGTTTGCATATGTCAATATTGGCTGCTTGAAAGGGGATTTAGTGTGGCAGGAGGTATTTATGTCAATAACTGCTGCACCCCAGCTTTTCAAGCTCTATGAGAAAAAAAAACACATGAAAGAAATCTGAAAAACTTCTTTTAGGACATCCCTCATTCATACATCTGCCAGGCCAAGGATTTTTATTACAGATTCAGAGAGAAACTATAATTTTAACACATTAGACATGTCTTGTATATTGGTCTTGCAAAAAACAAATGAACCTGATAGAAATTTATCATACACACTAATATGCAAGAGGTTAAATACCAAGTGGCTGAAGGTTAATTTCAGTTAAAGGTTTCCTCTCTCCTTTTTTAAAACTGTTTTTTTTTTCCTGTTATTCAGCATCATGGTTCAAGATCCAGAGCTTTATGCATAGTGTGGATTGTAAAGATCCCCTAAGGGAATTTTTGATCAGTAACAATACTCTATTCAAACATGCATGAAACATATAGAGTACACAATGGATGGCTTATATTAAAATCTTTATTCAGGATGTTGAACTTTCTATCAAAAACGAGGTCAGGGAGACAAAAAGATTATGTCAGAAAAAGGAAGATGGACTCAGACATGCATGCACAGACATCAACATAGGACTTAATGAAAAAGCTCTTTGCCTCCAGCCTTATAGCCTGCAATCCTTTTTTTGAACTCTCTTTGCAGATCATGATAAAGGATGAGATACTGTAGACAGTGTATGAAATTTTGAGGGTAGGTAACAGGCAACAGCTAATGCAGTTTCACAAACACCTATAAAGCCACTTATTTTGTTGTATAAAGCCCAGAGAAACTAATCAAATATTTATCAATAAATTTTCCGTATGCAACATAATTTATCAGTGTGGGTATTTTAGGGTTCACTGAATTAAGTTAATAATATCACAAATATTATAATGGGTATGGCTGTGTCCGAACGTCCACCCTAATCACTAAATAGGATGAAGGTAGCAGATGTGCTAAGGTTTTTCCAGTTATATTCTTATTTATTAGGGTTAGACTTTATTGTGTAAAGCTTACTAAATTTGCTATTTCATAAATACTTCCAGCATTACTATTTGCAGGAAGCTAAAAATAATTATTTAGTAGAAATATTCCAGCCACAAGCTCAACAGCATGTTTACACAGGGGGGTGCTAAGGTGGCTTCAGTTGACCTTAGGATACAGTGATTGATGTGACAACAAACTGAGTCTTTGACTGCCTTTAATACACAACCTTGCACACGTTTAAAATGACAGTCGGGATGTGCGACCACAAAAAAACACACAAGCATGCAGCACAAGGCCCCCCTCTGGGGGCTCAGGGACAGATCAGAGGTTGCAGTGTCATCAGAGTTGGCAGTCAAACACCAGGGAAAGAATATCTGCATTGAGCACAGAAAGTGAGGAGGGAGGAGAGAAAGGAGGGTGGGCTTAGGAAAAACGGCATTGGAGAGATGGGGGGGGGGGAATCCACATGAAGCAGAAGATAGAAAAACTGAGAGATGACTTGCTCAGTGCCAACCTGCCCCCCTGATAATGTGCTTATGTTGGTGTTGCAGCTGAAAGTGAATCCAAGTAAAGAAAGAAAGATTAAAAACAGACTAGAGGCGCAGTGAAATGTAGCTGAGTAAAAGTAAGCAGCACAGTTGGGTAGGACTGGTTTCTGCCACGTTTCCTCAGGGCAAGTTGAGAATTGAAACAGAGATGCAAAATCCTTTTTTGTAATTTCAACAACTGAAACTTTCTGTCAAAGTCCCCACCAATAAATCCTCTTACCTCAGTTTCTGTCATCCAAATTTTTCCACTGAAGTCTTTATGGAGAAAAAAAACGCCAAGCTTGCATGGATCCATCTCTCTTCTCAACAATACTCTTAAAATACTTCTTTCCTTCTACTGAACCACTTCACCTCTTCTACCTAGCACAGCCCACCCTCCCTCTATCCCTCTCAACTGCTCTTTCCTCTCTGTCGGCGGCCATTAGTTCAGCCTGGCTGGTGATTTCCCCAGCAGAGACCCCTCTAACCTTACGTTGCTCATGGGAAGGGGCTAGAACACCTTTTAAGAAGCAAAACATCCTTGGATAGCTCACAATACACAGGGGCACGTCACAAAGAGACTCCGTCTTGCGCTCTGCTGCTCCCTGTCTTTGCCATTTTGGCTCATTTATTCTTATAGGGAACGCTAAACACAGTGGCATTAACAATCCCTCATCTAATTCTATAAAAAAAACACTGGGTCAGGTGCAGGAGTTTTGTCACTTCACTCACTTCACTAAACCAGTTCACAATGGGAAAGTCTTAGATTTGCTATGTGTATTTCAATATTCATTCTATTTTGAAATAATTCAAATCTTGTAAAATTGAAGTTTTACTTCTCAGGATATCACATAAGGTGCTGCATTTATTTTATTTCCTTACATAAATGGAATGGCAATGTTGCAGCCAAAACAACCATGGGAAGAATGTTGCCTCAACAGTCCTTGACAGCATGCACCAAGAAGCCAACCTACAACTAATTATTATAGAAGTTGGCTGTCCCAAGGGTTGAATCCACTTATAACAATGGGAAGTTGAGTGGAAGGAAGAAGTTTGCAAACTTCCCAGTATTGACATAAACTAGCCATAATTGAATAGCATATGCCACTTCCATACTCACTGACAAAAGCAGTGGCAATGTAAGGATGCAACAATATATTCATTAATGAAGGGGAATGTTTAATGAGCGCAAAGGGAAAAAAAAATTACAGGAGAGAGAAAATATACTGTGCAAAAATATAAAAAAATTTTTTCAAAGTTTCTAATCTGAACACTTTTTAAATCAGGCATCCCAAAAGTCGGTCCTCAAGGTTTCCCTACTCCAGCACAGCTGATTTACATTGATAGTTGATTAACAGGCTTTTGCTGAGCTACAATCATCAGAATCAGCTGTGCTAAAGCAGAGAAACCTCTAAAACCTGCAGGACAGCGGCCCTCAAGGACCAACTTTGGGGATGCCTGTTTTAAATACTAAAATGTATTCTTAACGATCTCCCTTTAATTCATACATGCTGTAAAAGTAAAACATCAAATCGTAAAAATTCAAAAAATATCCACTGGACTTGGTTTTCAAGATTTGAAGACGTTTCGCCATCTCTCCAGGAAGCTTTCTCAATTCAAATGTCTGGATCCGCAGTGAGTTTGAGTCTTATATGGACAAGGCCTTGTATTGGGATTGCCATTAAGGGGGGGATTGACCTGGATGACTGAGAACCTTCATCAGCAGGAGACAATCCCCCCCTTAATGGCAATCCCCCCTTTAACGACCGACCCCTAGAATCATAGACAGGTTCAGATATTACAGGCTAACGATGGAACTAAACGACCCATTCATCGGTTACCATTGCTTGTTTCCAAGCAATACAAGGCCTTGTCCATATAAGACTCAAACTCACTGCGGATCCAGACATTTGAATTGAGAAAGCTTCCTGTAGAGGTGGCGAAACGTCTTCAAATCTTGAAAACCAAGTCCAGTGGATATTTTTTTAATTTTTACGGAATGACAATGACCTGGATGACTGAGAACCTTCATCAGCGTAAAACATCAAAGCATAAAAACTTATTACTAACGTTTTTGAATTAAATGAATAATACCAGTATTATTCCATTAATGATAATACCATTTTTTATTTATTTTAGATGTGTTCTAAATAGCTAAAATCAAAGAAATATTTTATACACTGTATCAACATGAATCCAGATGAGTTTATATAAAGGAAGCTTAAGGTTTGAAATGACCTAGCCAAAGTACAGAAGCAAATGGCAGACAATCATCCAGTCATCTGAGGAGTAAAGATAAGAGAAGTCACAATATGAACTTTTCAAAAGAAGGGTGGCAAAATACTGTCAGGATGAAATGTGGGATGGTGCAAAACTTCAGACAGAGAATAACAATCCATCCATTTTCTCCCACTTAGTCCTTGTTAGGGTGGCGGTGCGGCCGGTGCCCATCTCCTGCAGTCTATGGGCGAGAGGTGAGGCACCCAGAGACACACTCGCACGGGGAGAACATGCAAACTCCATGCTGAAAGACCCTGGACCAGGAATTGAACCCAGAACTTTCTTGCTGCAAGACAACAGTGCTACCCACCGCCTCACCGTGCAGCCCACACAGAGAATCCAAAACCAGAATTGAAAAGATGTTTTTGCAACCAGTGTCTTCATTGCTAGATTTCTTTAATGAAAAATTAAATACATTTTTAGGAATTAATTTTTTTTTATTATTGTATAGTGTTTATCAGGGCATGTAGATGGAAAGGGAGGTGAGAAAGAGAAAGACTATGAGAACTAAGAGGAGGGAGGAAGAGATGGAGACAGGAAATACTGCACGAAAACAGAGAAAATCAAACAAAAGAGCAAAAATAAACACAGAAGATATTACTCTGTAATTACCAAGCTTTTCACTTCTCTTCTTGATACTAACATAAGAACATTTCAAACTCCTACAGCGTAAGTATGTCAGTTATGTTTATAGGTTTTTTTTTTTCTTTTTATAGTGTGTGAATGCAACACAATCAAAAAGCATATGTGTGAATGAGTCCTGAGCTCTGACACTTCTTGCACTTCACACTTTAAGCTGGTTGCCTGTGAAAACTAAACAGCAGGTCATATTGGCTGTTACTGGGAGTGATTTTTTTTTTTTTTTCTTTAAACTTCTGACTCATCCACAAGATTAAAAAAGCTATTTTTGGAACCATGCTTTTCTGCAAGTGAAAATTCTGGGAGAAAACATTTCCAACTTTGACAGACAATGTTGTCTCATGTTGGTTTAACTCTGTTCATCCATCCATCCCTCAAAGGACATCAAGCAGACAAAAAAAGTGTAAACCTCAAAGATGACTTCAAAGTTAATACTTTAGGAGTTTCAATGTTTTATGATTGGTTTTGCTTATTTTCTTGATAATCAGGTATTTTTGGGGGGTGTTGGCCTAGTGATTAGAGCAGGGTGCTTGTGCTCTGAGAAGGTTGCAAGTACCCGGTTGGATCCCCACAGCCTGCCACTCTGGGTTCCTGAGCAAGAACCTGAACCCCACACTGCTCCCTGGGCGCCACACAATGGCAGCCCACTGCTCCTCAAGGGGATGGGTCAAATGCATAGAGTGAATTTCCCCATGTTTGGACAAAATAATGGGATTTAAATTTTCTTCTCCCCGTCAACTTGCTTGTAACATATTTAAAACTACCAAATAATAGAGAATAGAAGAACTTGTGAACAATCTATATGTTGACGTTGACTGGGCAGTTTTAATGAATAAATATGCTTTGATTGAGGACTTTGAAATGTAAAACTAACTATGTTTAAGCTTTTTATTCCCATTGAAAGTCAAACCCCTGCTCAGGTCTCAATAGATGTTTACTTATGTGTAGGATGAAAAACAGTCACCCAGCAATATGATGCTACAATACATGTTGTATTGAGAAACATTAAATCCTAGGGATATACAGTAATATATGACCATTCACTGTAGGAGTTTCCAGTTACTGTTTTGTTTTTTTCTCGCTGGTACAACATGCCACCAGAGACTCTAGCTACAGACTTGCACTGTCAGGAACCTGCAGTGGCAGAACAGAAAGTTTATTTGAAGCCTTTCAAAGTAAAACCGGAGTAAAATAAAAGCTGGTGCACCGGATATATGCTATGCTATGCTATGTTGGATTTGGATTTGTCAATGGAGGGCGTCCGATTTCAAATAATTGACAAACACTTCAGTTTTTCCCTACAACACCGGAGAAAACGATACACACAAAACAAACTTTCAAATGTCCAATTTACTTTTTATTTTTGTTTTTATTGTCGAAAAAGCACATTTCACAGTGAGATATGCAGTGTTAAGCTTTTGCCAAAGTTCCAGCAGGAGCAAAAATTGAAACATACATCTGTAAGAGACAAATAATGTAATAAGTCAAAGAAAATCACAAAAAATTGCATTAACAAAAGCATGATTTTCTTGGTCTTTAAGAGGGGAAAATTGGGGAATGTGCACACTTAGGGAGCACTCGCCTCACAAAAAAAATATGTCTTCTTCTAATTGAATCCAGCGGCACATACATCCTACATGCTATTCCAAAAGACTTTGAATAAAACGTCCACAATAAACTTCCAGTCATGACAGTGCAGGAGACAACACTGTGCAGGTCTGCAACGAAGAGTCGTGAAAGTGCAGGTCTGCAGCCAGACCCGTCTTAATTCTGATCGCCAAGTTTAGATCTAATTTAAACCAAAATCTGGGTTTAGTGTGCAGAAACCACTTTCAAAAGCATAGCTTATAAACTCATAGCTTATAGTGATACAAACTACATGCTAAAATGCTGATACTCCTCTGAATGGCCCCTTTATTTTATATTCAACTCTATATTCAACACCATTTTTTCTTGTTCTGTGAAAACATTTTTCAGTAAAATATGCCCATTTGTAATTTTAGAAAAGGCAAAAGGCAAACCACTGAAAATGTCAAGTACCAAAACATGTAAGCTCTATTCACCTCAAGTCTTTGCAGAACCACAGAGTTCATTGTTTTTTCAAATAAAAAAAAAAGAAGTACCTTCAATCGTAAACTCTTTCTAAAATGATCCCTTAAGATAAATAATGTTGAAATGAAAATAGCCAAATCTCACATAAGATATCCTCAATATTTAGAGTATTTAACAATGACAAATTTTTTGGGGGAATATATGACAATGATAAACTCAATGTTGCTTCATTAAGTGAAGGTTTAGTATTTGACAAATGGTTTAATATTGCCAGTGATTTTAAAAATGTTTGATTTAAATCCCCATCCTTAGCACTTAGCGCTGCAGTCAAGCTTAACTGCTCTCCTGCCGTTTTCTCATCTTTCACCACTTGAAAGCATGTCAAATCAATGAAGCTTCAAGCTGACAGTAATTTGCCAAGTTTGCACATGTATTTCTTATTTAGAAATATGTTAAATATCACCAATTTCTCAGCCCATCAATAACCAGCAAAAACCTTCCGGTATATATTGGTATTATAAAGGTCTATTATCACTGCGGAAAAAAGTACAAATAAATGTATGCTTGCAAATATAAGGCAATTTAACATTAAAACATAAAAAAACTGAGATGGAATCTTTAAGCAACGTAAGATAGGAGACTAATCTGTGTGCACCTGGTCCAGGTGCACAAAAAGTCCTCTGAGGTAGTGCAGGGTCAAAGTTCAATCTTAAGTGGCAGCATAATGACATGACCTATTGATCTCAAAAGGATTGTAGGAAGGAACTAACCTCTTGAGAGGAGGTTACCATCTGCAGCCCGCGTATGCATTTAAGTTTTATAGGTCAAAAACTGTTTTCACAGTGATGAGACAATTTTATGTTATATCTGCTTTATGGAAGCATTCAGTCACATCTTACTGGCGTCTTTGCAAAAGGAAACATGGCTTATGTTTATTAGCTTAGTTTGGGAAGGATTAAGCACATTTGAGATGCTCACTTGTCAAAATCCTAAAAAGAAAACAACCTTTAAGCAAATTATGGTATTGGGCATCTTTTCACTTATAAGTGGTTGAATATTCCATGACAGTAACTGTACTGTACATGCAACATCTGAATTGAATGCTTTTGAGCAGAGCTGTAAATGTGGTATCAGACCACGAGCCAAAATATGAAAAAAGTAATTTCATTATTAGAAAAATATGCAAGTATAAAGCAGGTTTTGGTGATAACATTGTCATTAAAACAGTAAAACTCAACAGCAAGTAATTTGTGGTTTACTTGAGGAGACGAATGCCATAATTTCAGTGAATCATCAAATTTATACCTTACAACTGACTGCCCTGCCACAGGCTCAACCTGAAATTCAAATTCAATTGGATTGTAACACCTCTTTATGATTTTAATAAAAGGATTTTACCCAGAGAAAAGCAAACCACACGATTACCTTCAGGTGGCTGAAGTAGGGAGAACTTAAGAGTCTTAAAAAGTGAAGGAGAAAGTTTGTTTTGAATCAAATCATTAAAAAACTAAATTCTACAGCTGCATCACAAAGACACCTAAGCAACAGAATTCCTGTATAATATTCTGACAGAACCACTAACCATTAGAAGGCAAGTGTCTGCAGAATAAACAGAAGTTTTAGCAGATTTAGCAAAATGAAGGTAGAGTTGGAACATTACTTTGAGAACATTGATTTTCGGAAACAACACACAAAAATGCAATCAGATATATGATAAAGTTAGTCATTTTAACTTCAATATTTACTCCAAGTTCATTGGTGAAAAACTATATTTTATTTTGACAGTTGATATAAAATGTAGAATGTAGAAGTTTCCCTGTGATAAAGAAATAGAGCCCTTTAAAATTTACTACAAACAACTAGCTGTACACCTTAAAGTCATCCTTTGGGTAAACACTGACTTAAAATTGATTTGGGTACAGCTGACCTCACTAACCAGTGGCAGCCCATAGAGGAAAGCACACATTTCCAGGAGTTTAAACAACATGAACAACTCTGTCAAGATTTAAGATGCTTGGAGCGTTTTGGAACATGCATAAACAAAATAATGTCAGAGGAAAGTCCAACGCCGCTTACACACTGAACCATTGTTTGAGATATTCTGTTTTATTTCAAAAAAAAAAAAAAAAAAAAAGAATTGAAGGTATTTGTTCTTTATTTTTAAGTTGCATTGAACACAGCATCCTTTTGGCTATATATGGCAATGAAAGGTGCAGCAGACTAGGATGCAACTAACGGGGAAAGACTTTGAGGGTATGAATCTATTATAAGGGTGGGGTTATAGAGAGCAAGCAAGAAACATCAACGGCTTTCTAACACTTCATATGAATTAAAAGCTACACTACTAGATTTTATAATCTCAATAAAAACATAGTAAAATTTCAGATCTTTAATTAAAAAGTTATATAAATAAATAAACTGTCTTCATATAACCTGTCATGAATGTTTTCTTTAATTAGTATCCAACTCACCATATTAATAATGCATAAACTTGATAGTCAGCGAATTTCAGTAACAGCATTTTTATAAGCTTAAGGTTGTTTTCATTCCTCCTTAATAAGGCAAATCTATACTATCAAATGTGAATTATTATAATTTAAGTCCATGCTTTCAGTTGGGTTAAACCATCACAAGTCTTTCAGTAGACAGGTGGTAGTTGTCGGCACAATATGAACAAAAGGGCCAACCATTGCAATCATCCTATATTTTCAGCTTGAAAAGTGAAAACCCTGCAAGGACGTGGGTGAAATACTGAATTATTCCAGTCTTTAAGTGGATATTTCAGAGAGGGCGAGTAGTAATTACTGTATATGATTAGTTTGTGTTTTTTCTTTTCCTTTTTTTATCTCTTTAGATTTTACAAACTGAGAAAATGTACTACAGGCTAATGTCACCGCTTTAGAATTTTACATTTTCTTTATAAAAAAATTATATATTGGAATACTCACTGTCATGAACTGTAGTCACAGTCAGTAAATCACAATGCCCAAATGTAAAGCAAACCCCTGGATGAGAATGCAAATAGGTAGCAGGCTAATCAATAAGAGTGCTGTACCTCCAAATTGAAACTGACACTTCTAATTGGGAGATCCAACAGCTATATGCTTTCTGATGTCAAATGATGGAAATGCCAATAGAAGCGTCATATGTTTACTATAAAAACATGCTGCTTAAATGCAGAGGTCATTTAACATAACCCGGCGACCCAGGTGTTTGGTACACTATTGATTTACAGTTAGAGGAGAATCCATACTGATAATGATTCAAGGGGCCTCAAAGAAATATCATTTTATTCCATTTTTATAAGCACACTGGATTTCATTTTTCATTTATCCCTAGACAGGAAATATACTTATTTACAGTTAACACAACTTGTAAATATCTGTGAAAGCCTGAACAAAGGTCAATACTCCTCACTTTCGGTCCATCTCTAGTGAAAGATTTATTTCAGTTTTTTAATGGATGATTTTTTTATATTTACCTTAAGCAACCTATGACTCATCGAGGAATTTAATGCTCTATATGTAAAATATGCTCAATTATCTTCTGTTGTCCAGATATTTAAATTGTAGACACGTCTGGAGAGACAATTTGAAATCTTGGTCATGATCTATATTCTCTCCAGCAAATGTTCATCTAATGCTTCTCTCAGAAGGTGGTTTTCCCAGTTTCAATATCAAAGTTCTGCTTTTCAGTTAAGGACTGTATAAAAATGCACTTTCCTATCAACAGTGGCAAGAACTTGCTGTTTTTCCCCATTTCTGGAGACTATCTGATCTAAATTGAAGCACTCCCAAATCCATATCTGAGTAAGCATTTTTTTTATGTCCTCTACTTGTGGGTCATTTTCTGTTTTTATTACTGATTTCAATCTCTTTAGAGTTTTTGAGTCAGCAAAAACCTCAGCTATAATTCATACTGTAACAATGTCCCAATTATTTACACACTGCAAAAAGGATATAGAAATAAAACATTTTTTCTTATATTAAGTGTATTTAGCCTTAATTTGAGCTGGTAAATAAAATGATTTACCAATTAAATGCAAATTTTTACTCTTAAAATAAGATAAAATGCACTTGAAATAAGAAATTGAAATTGTATTTTTGTTATTTCAAATATGTAAATTGACTTGTTCCATTAGCAAAGTGTCTCACTTACCTCCTAAGTTTAAGAAAAAATGCACTTCTTTTAAGAAAAAAAATCTAACTATTAGGATAAAAGTAATTTGAAAGACTTTGGCCATTTAAAGTGGACATACATGATTGCAATGTTTGAATTTCTTCTTCATTAACAACAGTATTACGTATATTGATATTACTACTATATTTTACAAAAATATATATATTTGTTTTACTGTTTAAATTATGTATGCGGGGGGCACAAAGGACATAAGGAGGGAAAGCAAATCAAAGTGCTGCTTATTTCATGGAGTTGAATTTAGAATAAAAAGGACAGACGGAAGATGAACAGATGTGTCAGAAGAGTTGGAGAAAGCCAGTGGCCAGCACAAGGAGTTATGATGGAGTACAGAATAACACCTCCTGTCCCCTCCATGCTTGTGTGCACATTGCTCTGATTCATCATCCATCTTTTTCTTTTTGTTAATGTCTTTCCTCGCTTTCTGCTCTCCTTTCTCATGCTTCAATCCTTTTTGCCCCACAGCAGCTTAGTTTCCCCTTTTCCCATCTCCTCTCCTTTCGGTAAAATTTTAATACACGTTACAAGAGGCCGTTTCAGAGGCTCGACCTTATCAGATGAACACTAAAAAGCCAGCAGTGCATTATTGATCAAAATGGTGAGTCCCATCTCTGGAGATATTCAAGTGAGCTAAAATTGAATGAAGATCCATTAAATGAGGGAGAAAAGGCTTTTCAAGTTGCTCTACATGGAGTGTACCACGAGGGAGCCTGTTCCAGGCTAATGTTAGGAGCAGCACCTTATTCTGGACTTTCATCTTGTCTTCCAAGTACCATAATGATGTCTGCTTTTCTTAAGGTAAAAATAAATAAAGTAATCCCAATTTGCTTGGTGACTTGTACTCTTACTCATCATTTTCTCCTTTATCTGGACAGAATGTCATTTTTTTAAACATTGCCCTTTAAAAGCCTGTTTTAATACTCTACAGTATACGCCATGTCTAATTTTCTGTCCTTATATTCAGAGTCGATTTTTTTTTTCACAATTATGCTACCATTTAATATCAGGAGACCCCAATTCTTGAGAAAGATTAAGGAGGAGGTTTAACAGAAGGGTCAGTAATAAAATTGTGATGATAATGGAACATTTATTAATTGTAAATCATGATGGCATGGATAAATTAAGGGGGAATTAATTGTTTACTATTTTAATGAGATTAGAGAATGGCCGTCATTTTTGGCCGTCATTTTTTTCTTGCAAAACTGGACCATTTATTAAAAACTGACGTTGCTTTCCATCTTGTTGTTTTCTTGAGTGTATTTTTTATTTTTTTTGGAAATGAAGGGGCCTGGCCTTGCAGTAATTTCCAGTGCATGTATCAATGGTAGTGAAAATGTTTTCTTCTGTATTTAGTCCATCCCATGAGCAGCAGTAGACCACCAAGCAGCCACTGGTGAACATCATGGGGCTTTCGATTTTTCTTAAAGACCTTAAGTCACAGACTGTGGTTTTTGAATCGAGTTACTTGCTTTTCCAAGACACAAGCATCCTGCCTTTACCACTTGGCCACCACTAATATTATAAGAGGCAAAATGTCAGCAGTCTGGTCTTTTCTTCACATTGTCAAAAGGGTAGGTAAAACATATTAGGAAATATAGGTTTACAAGCCATTTGGACAATATCAATATCAGACAGACGGCTTCAATTTTGATGATTTCAATTCATCAATAGTAATAACTGCCTGCTTGTTGGTAACCTGCTGTATGCAGTGTAATTTTTAAAATATCATATTTAACTATTTTATGTACTTTTGAGCTGGTATCTAAAACATCTTGGATAACTGCGTTTTTGTATAAGCACCAGTAGAAAAAAAGTTGTTGGAGTTCAGTTTTTAGTAATTATTCAATTTTTCGAAAAATGTTTTTTTGTCAATTGAAGCTGATAAATATTTTATTGTCCTCTAAAGGAATTTTTTGAGAGCTGAAGTACAGTGAATGCAAAGTAAAGACTATTTAAAAAGAAAATGTACAGCAGATGACAGAAGGATGGAGTTTGGACTAATTTCAACAAGGCAGCAGTGCTACAAGCATCTAAACATAAGAACAAGAATAGATAATTAAATTGATATAGAAATGAAAAGGAACTGAAAAGGTGAAATTAAAAGACTCTCAGGTCAGAGATGGAGGTTAGAAGAATGGACTATTTAAAAAAGTTGGCTCTGCTGCGTTTTCCTGATGGTAGTAATTCATAGTCATCCAACAGAATATTGGACGGGTCCATTAATATCTGCTTTGCCTTGTTTGATTACTGTGGCATCATAAACAGACTACAAGGAGAGAGGTTCAGAATTTGACCAATTTATTATCATCAAGGTTTTATTTATTTATTTCTCTTTTTTCCTACATGGAGTGTACAACAAGGGAGCCTGTTCCAGGCTAATATTTATTCTTAACTGCTAATGTAGTTAAAAAGGTTTTAACTACATTAGCAAGCCTGGATTTGGACTGTAAGCGAGCCCAACCAAGCACCCATGCCATATATATTTAAACTGCACAAAACAGCATTAAATAGACAGCATCTCTGGGATAATTTGGGGCACTAATACTCAATATGATCTTTCCAGCTTAAAGTATTGCACATAATGATGCAAAGATATTTAAAAGGTGAGTACCGGTACTTGTTTTATTATATTTCCATATAAACTTTATCATGCGCTCCTAGGGTTCAGAATCATGTATCTAGTTCCAACATGAGATGTTCAAGTTCACACTAACTTTTAAGACCTGCAAATTCTCTATGATAGAGATATTGGCCATTGTTGTCAAATAATTTAATAAAATAGTTAAGTTCTGCTGCATTCATCAGCATGCAGCAGAACTGCATTTACCTGTACTACAATACTTTATTTCAGACATGACATTGTTAATTCTCACCTCTTTGGCCCTTATCATGAAACCAGGTTTTTTAACACAAGGTTCTTTGACATCATCATACTGGCCCACACGTAACTTAATTAAGAGCTATCAAAATACCCAATGAAAAATGGAATAGCAGTTTTATTGTTTGCAAAAATGGATGAAATGTGGCAGGATGCATTTTTTTCTTTGTACCATTTATTTGGACTGCAGTATGCATTTAAGAACTGTATAAGTAAATGCATCTGCAGTCCATCTTATGCCTACATCTGATTTGATTTTTTAGTTTTAGTCTTTTAAACCAAGATGTAGGCTAATGACAAAAAATATGCCCATTGCATTTTTCTACAGTAATACTGTAATTTTCTGATACCGTGGAGCTCTAATAATATTCATTAAATGTGATGAATTAAAGTTTTTGGTTTATAATCACTTCTCTATTCTTTTGATGAATGAATATTAGTTAGATCGAACAATCCATGCTTTGATTTACACTTTTTGTTTGCCCGTTTCATCTTCAATAACCATCCCACCTTTGTTTAAACATTTGCGGAGATAAACTCTTGACCTCCCTAATTTCCATCCTTTGAGCTGTTAGACCTCTCTTACACATGTCCGCTTCACACTCACTACTTTCTGTTCTCTCTCTCTCCTTTTCTTCATCTCGCCTACAGCACAAGCATCTTCCTCTTCCACCAGCCGTTCTATCCTTCCATCACTCATCTCTGCGAGCACAACCACTGATGCATGCTGCCAGAGAGGAAAAGCACATTTTCTGTCATATTGCCATGTCAGTGAAATTTAGGAGCCATGTGTTTGTGTTTATGTGCGTGTGTCTCCGCTTCAAGGGTACTTTCATCATCAAATTCCATTTCCTCTGCAGACAAACACGTCTGCCGGCAGCCTGACAGACAAGAGGGAACGAGTATGTTTTAGAGCCTTTCTGTTTGGGTGTGTGTTGGCCACGCCAGGCAGGGGATAGGATGTATTGGCTCTTGTTTTGCTTTTATTTTTATTTGCTTTTCTAGTACAATTGAAACGATTGGCTTTCAACATATCTATGTTAGGCTTTATTTTTATTTAGTAATGATGTGAAGGTGTTTCATAACAGGAACACATCCACACACAGGCGAAAATGGATATTTCACTGCATGAAAATTAGTTTCCGGCGTAAATACTGGCTTAAAACTTGTAACTTGTAATGACAACAACTGCACTGCAGTATGACAAAACTAGTCCTTCCCCCACACAAGCACACCCACAAAGACACATGTATGGAATTATTTCAGTTCAGATAGAAATGCCATTAACCAGCTCCAGTGAATTTTCAGTGCCTTGTCTAGAAATAGCCTCAGATATGTCAGTTTGGGCATAGGTCCTTTTTATCGGGGACACCCCATGGTGGATGATATAACGTTCTGGTCACTGAGCTGGCAAAGGTTGGATTTCCCCTTGGCTCACAGCTTCATGCATTTGACACAGGAAGCATAGAGGCAATACAAGGGAACACCACACAGAGCGTAAACAGTTGGCACTCAAATGCACAGATATACAGGAAATGTATACCTGGGGAGCTTCTGAGGGAAACATCCTCATGCCTGAGTTTTAAATCAAATTTTTAGGTGGTTTCTAATTTTTTTTTTTTTTTTTTATACTATAAGCAAAGTAATAATGTGTACGTCTGTTTTGTGTATTCAAAATTAATACACAAGGGGTTTTCATTGAGGGAGTCGCAGCCCACCAATTCCCCATTGACAATCTAAACACTTTGCCAACATCCTTTTAGCCACTGACATATTTACCAATGTCGGTTTTATTTCTAAATATTCTAACGTATTGTCAAATATTGGTCAAACTACAAAATCTAACCTTATGTAAAATTTCCACCTCAAAATTTTGACTTGAATTTACCTTAAATGTATAGTGGAAGAATTTCCAGGTGGATCATAAAAATAAGAGGTCCTGCTAATTGTCAGTCATTCTGGTGATATGTTTACGTAAGGTCGTCCTACGTGCTTTTGGTAAGTGAAAATGGGGAAAGAAAGAAAGTGGTAAATGGCATGTACTTATATAGTGCCTTTATTCAAGTCAGGAGACTTGACCAAAGCGCTTTACACTACATTCATTCACGCAAACACTCACGGTGGCAAGCTACATTGCAGCCACAGCTGCCCTGGAGCTCACTGACAGAAGCGGGGCTACCGTACACTGGCGCCACCGGGCCCTCTGACCACCATCAGTAGACAATGCAGGTGAAGTGTCTTGCCCAAGGACACAACGACACTGAAAGTCGGAGTCGGGACTTGAATGTAGGGCAAACTCCTACATCCACTCCTACATCCAACGCCACTGTCGCCCCAAAGCTTGTATGAGCGACGCAAACAGCAACTTTTAAACAGAACATGCACAAGGAGAAATGGGCTCGTGCACGCTTCTCAAGAGAAGATACAGGGTTGTGCATGTGCATTTGTTTTTAAAGTAGATTGAGCTGGACTTTTAGAAAATTCCCGAAAATCCTTCATGATACCCTAAATATCCAAGTTCAGTTTTTGTCATTTTCTTTTCAAAATAGAAAAAAGTAAGTTTTTGAATGGTCATAAGAAATGCAACCAGTGACTCATGAGTTATATATTAATAAATAAACTGAACTAACTCTTCATAATAGGGATCAAAGTGTTTCCTGTATCAATTTAATAAACTGTCCCTCTTTTAGACTCTAAGATACAGGACCATTTAAAAGGAAGCCCTAGCAGTAGCACTACTGCTGAAGTCTACCTGGCAAGCTGAGCTTCTTAACTCTGAGGGAGTTGTGATTATTAGCGGCTCATCTCAGCTTTGGTTGTCAGAAAAGGTTTAGACCCGAAATTCTTGGAATGCATGCATTAAAAAAAAAATGCACATTTTTATTTAGCATAGAGAACAAACCATTTGAGCTTTAGCTTTGTAATAAGAGCATTATTTAGTTAAGCAGCTATAAGTGGTATGGACTCAAATCTTTCAACAAATATATGCAAAAATGTTAAAACGTCTTTTT
This sequence comes from Cyprinodon tularosa, assembly GCF_016077235.1. Taxonomy (NCBI): domain Eukaryota; kingdom Metazoa; phylum Chordata; class Actinopteri; order Cyprinodontiformes; family Cyprinodontidae; genus Cyprinodon; species Cyprinodon tularosa. Next base: position 379,335 of record NW_024039587.1, read on the forward strand.
TTTTTTTACTATGAATCTACTTTTTCAATATGCTTTTAGCACAGGAAAGCTGGCTAGCCTTTTTTCTCCAATAGGCTCTGAGATAAAAGGATGTTTCAAGTCTGCAGTTTGGGCACTTGAGCCTCAGCAGAGAGCTTCAATTACGAGGTGAATATCAAAAGTCTGGATGATGGTCAAAAAGATGAAAAGGATTAATATTGTGATTATTAACAAGGGAAGCAAGTCTAAGATCAAGTTCAGAGCTAAGATTTGCTTGGTGAAGGAGATAAGAGCTGAAGATGCAGAAAAGTGGAAAGTGCAGTTGCTTGGTTTCATGGTTTAAATGAAAAAATAATATCGTTAAATGTTTTACTGTCTCCCGGAGAAAAAAAATAAATAAAAGTTCACTTTAGGGTCTCCGTAAATGATACATACATCTTCACTCACCCATGCTACGCTGCTGTTCGGCTTTGCCTTGTGGACTGTTTAGCTTCATAAAGTCAGTGAACCCAAAGTTCTTCAGTTTGACATTTTGCTTTTGGAAACCTTTACCTTGTCATCCAATGCACTGTAATACCAAACCAAGTAACTGTGAAAGGAAAGTGTCTGTTTTGCATCCTTTGTCATCGTCAAAGCAACTTTTTCCAAACACAGCAACAATACATTTGCTTTTTTTTCCCTAACTCATACATTTTATCACCAATTAGGCTACATTCCCATTTCTTCATCACATCTCTCAAATGGAAATAATTAGGAGATTAAACACTCTTAGAGCTTTGAAATTGCAGAGGGGAAACTAAAAGAATCAAAAGCACTTTTTTGGCACAAGCAAGCTCAACATAATCTGCTGGCGAAGAAAATCTGAAGAAAGAAAGCTCAATAAATTCTTCCTTGAGCCCAAAGAGAGACCATAGAAAAATAGCTGGCATCATTAGCCTGGCAGAGTGTAGCTATGCTCTTGCCAGTACAGAGTCTCTTAGCATGTATGAAACCTCCCTAATTATATTTTTGATAAAGAAAAAAAAAACTATGAAGTCAAAAAAACTAATAAAGCTGTTTACAAAGATGGCAAGATATGGAGATGGGAGAGGCGATTGCAAGTGTCAGATATTTTGCAATGAAGAGGAGGAACAAAATCTCGACGCTATACCTTTCTACAAACCAAAAGAAGAGAGCAAATTCTCATTGCACCTCATATAAAAAAACTATTTTTCAGGGTATCAGGCTGTTCAGAAAAAGAAAACATAGAAAAGAAAATTTTTTGTAAATGAATCCAAAGGCAAAAAACAACAAATGATCCCCAGCTGATCAAATGTTTGTTCTTACTGTAACCATAATCTGTAACATTACAGGAGTATAACAAGATGATAGCTTAGTTAATTATTCAGGCTATCTGGCAGATTGCTGATAGTTTAACAGCTGCATTCTTAAAACTGTGCATATGGTGTAATTTTAGTACCAACCCTAAGGCTGTTAATGATGCTTGATATATTATAAAAGCCATTTTGTTTTGTAAGGGAAATAATTCAGAGCAGGAAGTGTGTAGCAACAGCAGGGGAGGGGCAGTGCTATGCAATAATCCATACAATGCCATTACCTTAAGTAAATTTGCAGTTGAAGGTATCCTAAATCACTTAACTGGTAGAATGTCATAGAAAATTAAAGCAGTTTTGCATCACCTTTTCAAGACCCCAACATATTTTTAACTTTAAACGTGCAACAATTCTATGCCTCTATAGATTCTCACAGTAAATCAAAAAGAATGGGCTTACATGAAAGTAATGGGTCAGCCATGCCAAATAATGTAGACATAAATGCAAAACGTTTTGCATTATTATTCTGGTTTGGTGTGCAACTTTGCTTCTGGGGCTGTATGTGCTTGGTACAGCATAAAAAGATATGTTTATGTGTTTGAGATCTGGGTAAGAATAATAATTCAAAGTATTCAAACCTAATCAGTATTTTCCTTGTAAGCATGAGAAAGGTGCAGCAGTTTTTCATCTACATCAATGGCAGTGAGCTGTTACATGTAAAAAAAAAAAGTCAATCAGCAACATAATAGATCTAAGGCTGGATATAAGCTGCCAACATTATAAAACATGGTATTGATACCCTGACATTGATAACCCGATCTTTGCTTACTCTCATTTCAACACATGTGAAGCATAAAACCACCTTTAAAAAGAAGCAAATACTCCTTTTGGCCAAATGTATGGAGAATACAGAGTTGAAAGTAGAAGGAACTACAATAAATCTAAGCAATATGAGCATATGAATTAAAGTAATACAAAAATAACATCTATTACAAAGTCAAAAAAAAACAGCAATTATTAGAATATGAATAGGTTTTATTTGTAAGGAAATTAAATCCTGGTAGAGTGTTGGGACACTGAAACAAATGGCTACTGCCCCTCACAAGAAGGTGGTATTGCATCAGGAGCCAGTCTACAGTTTGTGCTTTATTAGATCTAAAATAACTGAATAAAAGGAGCAAACAGAGTTAGAGGGAGCTTTATTTTAGATGGAAAGAGGCTTGAAACCTGCCCTCGGGTTTGCATTGGTGTATGTAACTTTTCTTAATGTAATATATTGAATTTGTTGGGAACTAACAGAATTTATAACACATCCCTGCACTACGAGGATCAAGAGGTCAGCATCTCCACTGCCAACAGCAAGTATATTTAACCTGATTCTAAAATCTAAATTCTTCCACAAGGACTAATCGCCATCAACCACATACCGAGTCCCAAACACAGATTTAACACAACATTAAAATGGTTTGTGGACGTAGTAACATTGGAAAGGAACACTTTCATGTTTACCACAAGCAATAAAATATAAATGTGACAACTTGTGAGCAAAAGCAGGAAGAGCTAACATGAAAAAAAGCTTCACCTCATTTTGTCTTGACAGAAAAATTGAGGTCTTGTTCAAAAGGCTGGGAAGCCACCTCAAATTAATATTTAAGAACGTTGTTCAGTGCTCACTGAAGCTGGAGGGGTTTGCTTTACTTAAGACAAGAAACTACAGCTATTGCTTTGCTGTAAGAGCACCCAAAAGAGAGACCGCACCATGGAAAAGTAACATTTTTGCAAGACATTAGAATACAAATACCTCAACTGCTTGCACAATTGCTTTTCCTTTCCATTTGGCAACCAGATAAGCATCAAACCATACATTTGGGTACAAAAATAATCATAGATTGAAACAAGGTGCTCTATTGGCCTAGAATTGTGAATAGCTGGTTACATAAATCAAATTATTCCAATCATCCAATATGTAAAGGGAACATAGAGATGATCATTACTGTACCAGGTTGTTTGAAAAAGACTCAGATTCAGGTTGTGAAGTTAGCAAGATTGTAAGCAGCAAGCAGACATGACTTCTAAAGACATAACAAGAAAGTAGAAATGTTATCCTTTTTGACCTTGGTCTGTCATGGGAGAGACTGGATTTGGATATACTCTTCCAAAATGCTGTTTTATTTCAGCTTGTCATGCTCTGACGGTTTACAGGGTTTTCTAGTTTGTTTGTGAGTTAACTTTTTATTTCTATTAGGATTGCCAGTCGGGCATCCCTCCTGGAAAGTAGGATCATTTATGTTTTTTATTCATTGTACGTGGTCATACAAAGATTGTGAACTACAAGGTGTAGACTCTAAGGTACATGCGATGACAAAGATCTTCTTATTATACATGTGAGACCAATTGACATTATATTTAAGTTTCTGTATTTAAATGTCCATAAATTAAATTAATACAAATCCCTTCTCCAAGAGAAAGCATAAAGATTATTTTCCGAGAGCTAACAGGGAAGGTAAAGGATCTCAAATAGCCCCAAAGCAGGAGACACAACTGTTAAGCCATCTACAAGAAGGGACGGAGCACATATGTAGTTCCTAAGGAAGCTTAGGTTCTTCAGCATTTGCAGCAAGATGCAAAATATCTTATGGATCAACACAGGTGAGCCACTTTCACCGGACAGGACTCTGCTGTCTACCTAAACCTTAAAAACAGAGGACACACCTTTGAAGACCAAAATGTGAACATTTTGGACAAATAAGACATGTGGTTTAAAAGGGGTGTTAAGGAAGCCATTTATGTTAAGAAAAAATGTTACACAGAGGACGAGGACGCAGTTCTCAGCTCTCTCAAAACCTATAACGCAGCTTTAGAATTGATTCCTTTCCACCATCACCTCAAACTGCATCACCATACTGGGGTCAAGACATCGAAACGGTATGCCAAGCCAATAACGACCCTAACGACTTCCCATTACAGAGGGTTGAGGCAGTTTTGGTTTCCCTGCAGGCCAAAAACGACCATAACGACACCCAACTACAACAGGTGGACCTGTTTTAGTCCAATTTGCATGTTTTCTAAGCCATAACAAGGCCTTTGTTGTGCTACAGTATTTTATAAAGCCTGGAGATCCACAATACTGTAGACTTTTTTAAATTTAGGAACTTTTCTGGCTTTTTTTTAATAAAACTTGCAAACAAATGCTCACATTATGATATCACAAGCTTTAAGGACTTGACTGCGCTCATGTGTCAGAACGGCTGAGCAGAGTTGCATACTCTAGTACTGTATCAGCAAACAGAGGGTCAAAAGGGTAGACAAAAGGGGAGACACGAGGGATAAAACGGTCTCAGATTAAAGTTATGGATTCTGCATGAGGCTTTAATGCTGACAGAACAGTGGCAGCAGCTATTGCTGCTATAAGTTGGTCTGGGTGAAACTGATTTATACAAGCAGGAGAAAAAACAACTTAAACAGCGGACGAATCAATGGGGACCCCAGGTGTGATCATTGAGTGTGTATTAAAATGTCTGAAGAGGGTAGAGGATGAGGGAGAGAGGGGAAAAAATGTTCTGTGCCACAAACAGGTTTTCACAAGACTAACCATATGCATGTCTATCACATCAACGGTTCCCTCAGCAACCAATACACAACCAAACAACTTTTCTTCAAAAGATAATCAATTCAACAGAAGAAATTTTTATTTTGTTTTTGAACTTAGAGAAACAATGAGATATTCCATTGAGATGGTTTGGCCAATATTGTATTTTTATTTATTTTTTTGAACTAGAAGAAACTTTCAGCAGAACAAGGCTCAGTGTGAGCCGAAATGTGTGGTTGCACTGGTCAGAGAACAATCAACAGGAAATTGTTGATAAAGCCATGGTCCAACACAATGCTTCACATGGAAAGCAACGGGGGGCCAATAGGATCCATAAGACAAGGTAAAGTAGACTAACTTAATGAAGTGTATGCAAGTTCTAAGAGAAAGAATTTGATATAATAATAATAAGATGGCTACATATATGGCTATATATACATGCATCTCGTGTCAAAGCATTGATTGTGCATTCTTTTTAATGGAAACCACATTGCATTTTCCGCAGGATAACACCATACCGCAGACAGAAATGGTTCTGGACTCGACTGACAAGAAAAATAATTAAAGAAACTTGGCCCTCAAACTTCTTCAGATTTCATTAAAGCTGAGCAGTTGTGGTATGTGCTGAACAAACAGGCCAGGGTCATCTCCTGCAGGCCAAGGTAAGTTGGTGCTTCAACAAATGAACAGTTTTAGGAGAAGGTGGGACAACACTATTGGGAAGCTAACCACAATGCCTTAAGCTAAGTTTCCTACTCAAATGAAAACATGTTCTGATGCCATGAGTTTATTTATCAGATGCATCTCAAAGGCATTATGTGGTACGAATCACAATTTGAAGTGTTATCCACTTACACAAGAAATAGTGCACATTCTTTTTTGAGGATTAATCCACTGACATTTACTAATGCATTAAATACCGTTAATACCTTTCTTTTTTTGGAAAGCTGGAAATTCAATATTTCATTGAAAATGCAAACAAAGACATCATGGTCTTTTTAGTATTTATTAAGAAAATTTGAGTTCACAACAAACCAAACACCAAAAATATTTTTAAACAGGCATAATTCCCTGCATACCTGTAAGCTTTCGTTAAAAAAAATGTATATTATTATTTTTTATTTTTTACTTTTTCTAACAGGTACTCTTGTTCCATTTTAAATATTTTGTTGCTTTTTGTTAAACATGAAAGAAGGACATATATGTATGAAAAAACCTAACATATACAGTATAAAGCTCATTTAGGCTAAGATCAATTAAGATCTATGATTTAGTGCTAAAATTTTAGAAGTTTAAATGTTATTCCTAGCTTTTCTTAACATTTCCACAACACCCGACATTGAATATACTGTGGTTGCCCACCCCTAGCAACTGCAGTAGCAAAATCTTCATAGTAAGTAATAGTAAATTCGTAGTAATCTTGTTTAAAGACACTCATTTCCTTAGAGAGGATGCTTCATTACCAAAATAGCAGTAAGTCAAAGAAAATGCTGCTGTTAAAGGTGATAATGATACTGTGATACGGCAGATAATGGTTTCTTTGTGTCCCTCTTGTGCTTCCTCCTTTTGACAGTGCTGTGTGCCTAGAATTACATGCACCAATACACCTTCACAAACTGTTGGATGGACCTCAGACTGTGCATAAATGTTATTTTTGCAAGCTGATTGCAAGATTTTATCAACACTTATTGGTTCATAGGTGTCTTGGATCCCTTTCTGCCTTGCACACATCGATTACTGTATTGATCGAAAACCTGTTAGGCGGAGGCAGCTGTGGTCATGGATCTCAAAGCCTAGCACACAGTAAGAGCTAGGGAGAATAAATCTCAACCTAGTGAGAAAAATAGTTTAGTAAGTCAAGAAGCATACATTTATTATAATCACAGGCAAAGGTAAATATGTTTTAGAGATGGCTGGTGGTTTGGTAATACAATGTACAAAGGTTTTTCTAAAAAAAGACTGACTTGACTTTAACTGGTAAAGTTTGTGATTTCAACTTAAAAGCTGACAGCCTGTATCCGTTTCAGACTTGTTATGAAGTGGGAAAATAAGCAGTGATTGAATTTTTCATTCAAGTGTCATCAATTAATAAGAAGTCTGGTCTATGTGGCCAGTAAAATTCAACTACATAATAAAGGAAGAAATTATAACCAATTTCAAGTAAATCTTCATTACTGTGTGCGGGAATGACTGAACGTAGTGTAAAGCTCTTTGGTCAAGTCTTCTGACTTGAAAAAAAAGTGCTATATAGGTATAGGCCATTTACCATTTGACCATATGGTAGCTTAAAACATTTCCGAGTGACAAAAAAAAAAAAAAAAATGCATATACTTTTTACCACTTTCAGGAAACGGCTCCTGTAAACTATTAGCAGCTTACAAATCTTGTCTTGGCTTCTGCTTTAGAACTTTCCATTTGCACCAATCGAAATGTTTTCTTTTTATTTCATCTTGACTTAAATTCAACATCTAGACTGAAATCTCATGAAACCTGAATTGGATAATTCTATAGCGAACAGAGGTGTGCTAAACAATACTTTAATATGTATATAGAAATTTTTCAGGGCTTCTTTGAATAACTATTACCACCTAGAAGTTTGACAGTCATTAATAGTTTAGACCAATTACTGATTGGAAATAGTGTACATTTTGAATTTAGCTATGGTCTTAAACTTTTCATAAGCTGATGATAAGCCTCTTTCAGTAAAACTTTTCAAAAAAATTGCCTGCTCAGTTTTTGTGGTAGGAGTTTTTCTCTCCTCCCATTTCTACTTTAAGCATTCTGCAACTCTTTTCGGGATCTTCCGAAGATCTAAATTAAAATTCTTGAAATTGTACTGTTTTTAACATTTTGATCACGAGTCTATATGAAGAAGTCAATCCTGAAATAAGATTTCACTCTGATTATAGATTTTTAAAAACTGTTTTATTTGGAAAAGCTGATAAATCTTTTTAGTTTTTATAATAATAAAGTTGTATTTACTCTTTTTTGTCAATAATCCTTATAAAGATTATGTTCCATTACAATATTTGTAATGAGGCTTTCTATTTACAGTAGAAAGGAAACTGCTGCTCAGTGTATTGTATACATTCTGCTTTGTAAGCATAACTAGTTCGCACCATGCTGTAGAGTATTAACTTGTTTATTTTAAAGCCTTATAAAACAATTATTTATTCCCCGTAATAAAAGAATATATGAAAATTCTCAGGAAATGCATAGAAGCTTAGCTACCGTTCCCATCTCAGTCACATCTGACACTGGTGGACCTACGCTGCTGTTTCCCAAAACTTTTTATGATGTTTCTTCATTTGCAGATTTTGGGGTGAAGACTACCAAAGGCTTGAATAATTCCAAATATCCTGGTTGTCTTGACTCAAATCAAAATGACATGTCCTTAAAATGTTATTCCGATACTCTCCCTCAATGAATAAACTTCACAAGCTTTTCCATGTAGATGGATAAACAGTATATACTACCATAAATTTTAGGCAAAAACGGCACCATAATATAATTGCAATCAATTCAAATACCGTATATAGATTTAGATGGGAAGACTAAGAGGATTTTTAAAAGCAAAATCCAACCACTAGCAACCAGCAAAGAAATTATATTTCACACCCTCCCAAATACTGCAGCTCCTCTGCAGTAGCTGACCCTGAAAGTCTGTTCCCAAGTCTTGGGGAGAATGAGGGAAAGAAGAGAGTGTTCCTTTTTTTATTGGAAAAACAATCTGTTCTAATCTGCAGAGAGATGACTCTCATCACACCCCCAGCACCACAATTCATTCACTCCCCATCCCTTTTTTTTCCCACTAGCACAGCTCACCACCCACACAGACAGAGACGCACATTTTCGCACACTTGGACAGCGATGCTCTTTTATCTGTTGTTGAGCTTGTGTGTTAAAGGGAGCGCAGCTGTGTTTGTGTGTGCTGCCGTGAATGTTTTCATGGTATCACCAATCAGGAAGGAGGAAGTCCCCTGCAGCAGCCTTTAAATCATGTCTTCCTCAAACAAAAAACAGCAACATGCGCCGATTCACTCAAAGGGAAAACGAGGGAAGACTGTGTGCAAAAAATCTGCGGTTGTTTGTTCAACTACAGAACAACAGAAAATGCCAGAAGACTCCTCTAGCAACACAATGGAAATTATTGCAAGTAAAAGTGACACAGTTGTCAGTCACAAAAAAAAAAAGATTTAAGAATTGAGACCTACTTGTGATGGCTTCCCACAAGACTTAACATGCATTCTATTGAGATTAAATCCCTGGGTATGAGCTAAATCTTATCTCCCACTGGAATAAAAAAATTGGATTATCTAAAAGATATAATATATTGCAAAGAGGACAATATGATTGCCTCAGAGCCACCATTCAGTAAGTCACATCCAACTTCAACCATCATATTTTAAGCATCTGCAACTTTAGTATTTCAAAGGAATCGAGTCACCTCTGATAATTCACAGGCAAGTCTTATGTGCAGTCATTACCCCGGTCGGACACTGCAGGGCTTAAACTGAATGTGTGCGAGCCTTGAAGCAGTTAAGAGGGCAGAGTATGCCTCTGATCCACTTTCTCACTCATATATTCACCAGATGGACTTGGAATTCATGCTGCTCCCACCTCATTACCATAAAGTAGCCTTAATTTGAAAAGTCTGTTTCTAAATTGGGCTTGAAAAGTACTTTAAAACTATTTCTAAAGCCGAATAAGGCAGATAGAATGAGAATTTGCTTCATCCGTTACATCGGGAACTAAGACTGTACTATATCAATATGCAGTCTTTTACCTGAGCTGGTTGAGAAGATTGTGCAAAAGTAATGGAAGCCTATTTTTAAGTGAGGGAAAAGGACTAATACAACCTAGAGTACAGTTCCTTGAAAAAGTGTTTATTGCACTTTTCATGGTTTGTTCTCCAACTAGAGCCTCCAGTCTACAGTCTTTAGGTTATTTCCAAGTATTTTATGTCCTAGACAAAAAAAAAGGTTTAAAAAAATGAATTAATAATTATTAAAATTGGTAATCCTCATCTATGAGTGTTAACTATCCAGTCTTGGCACAGATATTATATATTGCCATTAACTGGGCTATTTTGACAATTACAAGATTTTACCTTAACCCCACTGCAAAGCCCTTGGCTGAACAAGTTTTTTTTTGTTGTTTTTTGAATACTTTTAAATCCTGTAATCAACTCCTCCCAGCTTATCTTGCTCTGGTGAAGTAAACCTGTTTCACCTAAAAAAAAATTAAATAAATAAAAAATGTTAGAACTTTAAATTTACAGTCATTTTTACTATTTTTCAAGGCTGCACTTTTCAAAAAAGATTAAATTGTCCAGAGAGCTGTTCCAAACAAAATTTATTTTTGTTTGACAAATAAAATCTGTCTAAGTTTAAGTCTACCTTACAAATGGTGTGTTTAAAGAGATGCACTGTATAGTTATTTAGCAACAAAATTTTTTGTATTTACCCCTAAAGGTTCAAAGTTGGTGTCTTCTAACCAGAGAACTCTCATCAATACATTAACTGCAATTCTAAACACTTTTTTTCTTTTATTAAAAAGTATGCACTATTGTGATTTCTCACATAAATTCAAATAAAAAAAAAAATCAGGATTTTGTTAGAAAAATGTAAAAGAATTATATTTTTATAAGACGATGTATAGTAAGAAAAACAGGCCCGCCCAGCCTGCTGTCATTGCTACATATCCCCAAATGTGACTCCAGACACTAAGACTTTATCATCTCCCTGTGGCCACTGGCTTAGATTCCTAAGCACTTTCTGTCTCAGATGACCAGCCAGTCAATGAGCTCACTTCAATTAGCCAAGCCTCAGCATCTGGTGAGTACTAGAACACGTCTGTTGGTGTCTAAGAAAGTAAAGCGATGCGTGTCTTAGCATGAGTCTGTTACCAGATATGTGCTTTCAGGCTTGAACTTCAGTCCCATATCTGATTAAGGCTGAATGACCTCTAAAACCACAGAAACACACACAAGCACCATTCTTTGCGTATAAATCCAGTCTCTCATGTCCGACTGAATTCATATGCATCTGTTATTAACATACAGGCACAAGTATCTTCATGTAAACATATGCACCTCTAGATCAGAATATTGTCAACAGTTGTGACCAATCAGAGAAACATTTTACAATTTTTTTTGTTTTGCTAAAAGTTTTAGCGAAATACACATAAACCTGCTTCTAATTTCTTCATCTCCACAGAAAGCTTAAATACCACTGACACAGAAAGCAAAGCTGCAGAAAATACTTCCTTCTTATGAGCGACAGTGCATTTCACTTTGCATGAATGAAGGCAAGTGTAAAGAAGTCAATACGGTGTCAAATTCTGAATCTTTAACTCCTAATTAGAAAGTCTTCCTTCTCAATACAAAATACAAAAAGAAAAATGATGGAAAATTCTCATTTAACAGAAAAAGAACTACTTTAGGTCATTATTTTTGCACAAGATCTAAATATGTTGGCAAGATAGACAAATGGAAAACTTAACATTAACATAATTAAAAACTGACATTACATAATTCAGGATCAAGTGGATACTATAAAAGAAAAAAAAGTGCTGCAGACCACTAAAATCTTATTTTTTCTGGCCTATGCAGGTTCTCAGTCACCTAGGTGATGGGAACTAAACAAAAACTACTAAAGTCTGTTTGACAGATATTGTTTGGTTGTTCTGTTTATTCTTTTCTCCACAATTTCTTTATCGTTTTTTTCCAATTTAATGACCATACATTCATAAACCTAAAAGCAAGAAAAAAATGCTCAAAACAATTAAAAATACATACATTTTGTGCCTCACCCTAGATATGTGGTAAAGTATTTTTAAACTTATTTGAATAACAACACACTTTTTGACAAAAGACAACACAGATCCACATCTGTTGTTTAAGAAATAATTCTGTAATCTTCTTCATCTATTCTTCTAATACACAATGTTAATACTCAAGGTCATGGAACTAGTAATGAGTCATTCAAAGGTCATAAGAGGCGGTGCCACCTTTTGTTGTCCAGATCAGAGTGTTTGTACATAGAGATTATTCATAAAGTCCTTCCCTTTTCCTTTTCTCATATAAGTCACTTTCTCCAGTGCCAAATTAGATGCCAACTCTGTAATCCATTGACCAGAGGTGGGTGCCTCAGTCTCCTTACACTTTAAGGCAATCACATGCTTAGCTTGCATATACAAAACGTACTTCATTTACGCTCCTCTACAGTCTCTGGGAAATCTTTTGGGCATATGTGCGACATACATATTTAGGCCTCAACTGAGACGACCATTTTACCAACTTCTTCAGATGTCATTCTCTAACTCCCCTTTTTTTTTTTTACATTCCAAAGGTCCAATATTATGCTAAATTTGAGAAAAAAATTAAATTACAATGGGGTCCAAAGAGCCTGTTTTTGTCATTTGTGCAGGAAAATTCCTCTCAGATTTAGCAGATGACCTGAACCAAAAATATCCTTATTCAGCCCTCCTCTGGAAGAGCCGTTTTCGCTTCTATGCCCCCATCCTAACAAAGGCCCACCCTCAATTTGTAAAGATGGCAGTTATTCCATCTTTACATTTCTCAAAGGAGCACAGAACAATATGCAGAACAATAGATTAGACGAAGGCTGTAGCTTTTTAAGTCTTCAATTTTAAGCACACAGTTAAGAGAAGGGTAATGATAGAGGTGAAAGGTATTTTATTTTTTTGGGGGGGGGTTGATTCATAGGCATCAGCACAAATATGACAGTTACAGAATATTTATAAAATTAATTTCTAAATATTATTAATAAAAAGTATAAATGCATTTAAAAGGGTATTTAATTCATAACTGCTTAATTCTAAGATTATTGAATTAAAAAGATACTACAAGGCAGACACATTATTTTATAAGTGTCTCTTATTAAAATTGTAATTACATAAATTGATCTTTATACTTGGACAAAAATGTGGAGGCAGCTCCTTGGAAGCATTTATTATATAGGAGTGAAAAGAAAGAACAGCATCATAGGAGTAGCATTAAAGTGATCTACAAAGCATAGGGCAGGGGATGTGCATGTGTGTGATATGGCGTATATATGGATTAGTGCACAAGTCTGCACAATCAACCAACCATTATGGTCAAATCTTTGAGAAACAGAATAGCCTAACTAGGTCACCAGCCAGGATTATATAAGTATTTAAAGCATTATATGATTAAGCAATTAACTTTCTTACTTTTTATTGGTTTTATATTGAATTTATCACAAAAAAAAAGAACTCCCACAATCAGGATATAAAGAAAATACTTTGTGGAACTTGCCTGTTTTAAAATCGGATGTAGAGTGCAGTTTTACAAGGATGAAGGGCAAGAAATGATTTAGATTGTCTAGGGAAAAGTGATGAATTCAAACTGACTGATTTTAGGTCATTTCTTTCAATTAGCGCTACAGCATGTCAGTGAAGTCAGCTCGTCACTGAAAACAAGCCTTTAGCAGCTGCTCCATTCTGGCATCTGATCCCTAGACAGAGGGATTAAAGATTAGGGTGTAAAAAAATAATGGTATCTTGAATATATTAGTCATAAACAGAAGGATTAGCGAAGTTTAGATTATTGTATTCATGCAAACACCACACACATACAGTTGTGCTTATATACTGTATGATTTCTGGGGGGAAACAAAAGCTTGCGTATGCACCAGTGGGTTTGTGAGCTTTAGAGGAGAAAGGTATTGTGACATTTTTGTAGGTGAAAGAAGAGGCACTTCTGGGGTTCTGATTAACATACAAGGGAAGAAATCGAGCTCCTGGTGCTCCTCTGTGAATTTCCTGCCCTTTGGCAAAAAATGCTGAGAAGGAGGTGATTTTAATGCAAAACCTAAATTTTGATGGGGGAAAAAAAGGCCAATTAATAAACAGCTTGGTCTGCAGTTTGTTTGCACTTATTAATGTCATGAAGGTTGCTTGAGAATTATAATTCACAGGATTGATAGAGATTATAATAAATAAGTCTTCCTACATGTCCAGCATTTATTAACACTTTCCACTGAATCCAATTTAACTATCTGACCCAAACGACTTCCAACAATTAAGTGAAAAATGAAGTTCAGAAACATTGCTGTGAGCACCAAGACTTAAAGCTGAAATGAATTGGAAACCACTGGAATGCTAAAGCTATTGTCTGTATTAAAACAAATTAATCTCCACTATAGAGAGACTCGGAGGACGCTTTCCTAGGAAAAAAAATTAAAGCTTCAAAATCAATTATTTCAGCTTGAATTTAAATGCATAAATACCGTAATAAGATTTTGACAAAATTGGAGGGATATTTTGTAATAAGTGCATAAATAATAATATAGTGCTATGTAATAGTCTATAAAAGATCACAAAAGCTACTTTAGGAGACCAGATACATAAAATGATGGCATTTGACTGTTAAAATATGTAAAATAGACTTTATTCACTTATATTTAAATGGTAATATATACAATATCTTTCATGAAATAAGCTGCAGAAAAATACTAAAAGTAGCACTAAACCAGGCAAACTGTAAAATGTATAATTTCTGAATTTGAAGTAAAATGTAAACTTTCATTCGGCCATTGAGCAAAAACATAAGTTTGGTAAATTTACCTGACCATAAATAAGAAGGATTTGGCTTAATTTGATGTTAGGCAGCCATTAATATGATGACATGCTTGTTTTTATATAATAGATACATTTATTATATTAATATATTTTTATATTTATTCTAACCATATAACTGTTCTGCCGTGTCACTGGGTTATAAATCAGATTAAGAAAAAAAAAAAAAAATAGCCAGATTAACCCCTCACGAGTGAGTATTCAGTCTTTAATGTTGCATTTCTGGAGAAGAATATTCTATTTTTTTGTCAGTAACATGTTAATTTCAGAGAATGAGTATTTGTTGCCAGACCCAGAAATACTGATTCAAATTTTAAAATTCATGAAGCACTGAAATCTTTATTTCTATTTCCATTCAGTGCTGGGATCAAACATGCAACTGTTTTCATTCACACAGTCAGAAACCCAGTGTGCAAAGCTCACCTGCAAGGCCTCATTCTTCAAAAGCTTTCAGGCATCTCACACTTTCAATGAAAATATTTCAGAACTACCATAGTGTTTGCTTCCAGGTATGATTTAAATTTGCATAATTCTGAGAGGCCAATTTTAAAGGCTGTCGGTGAAGCCTTTCAAGGAACACTCCCAAAAAATTGAAAGTCATTTTTACTCTAAACATATCTTAATGCATGTGGAAAAAAATGGTTTAAAAACAATGCTACCTCACACTTATTTAGGAAATATATACAATGGAATAAAAATGCTAAGAATCCTTTGTTGGTTTAAACATAAGAAAGGAAGGTTACAGAAAAACCTCAAAAATGTGGAGCCAGTTTTACTTAGCCATGTTCCCATAAATAAGTCCTCCAAGTGACTAAATTAAACCAGACATAACGCAATCAATATTAGGGCTGAAACCAAAGATTTTTTTTTTTGCAAACTGATTGATATGTCGAATTCTGGATAGAGCATATTGACAAGAGAAAAAGTTTTTTTTTTATCTAAAATGCAAAATGTATACATATATATATATATTTTTTATATAACTTCTGCTCTAAATGGGTTTCTCTGTCATCTAAAGCCATGTTTTAGGTTTTTTATACTCCAGTTAGCAATTAATAAATTACTACATTAGCTGACAATTATTCCAATAATTGATTAATGACAATTAATCCAATTAATTGTTTCAGCCCTAATCAATATTTAAGCAAACATGAAAAGATTTGGATCATATAATCAGACACTGAAAAGTTTTTCATTTAGGTTTTCAGCTCTCGTTTCACTACTAGATTTAATGTATTATTTTTTTTTTTAGATTGTACCAATTAAATGGTAACCCAAGGGCATTTTGCTGCAAAGTAAGCAAGTCCAAAAAAAAAAGATTAAACTAAATGTATTCCATTAATCTATTTATTATACTTACCCAATGATTTTTAATTAAAACACAACAAATACAGTGCAATGCTAGTTTTTATTCTGTACTTTGGGAAATCTACAGATTAAGCTGTGGTTCCTTAACAATCTCAATATGAATAAGGGAGAGCTTTAAGACACATCTGAGACTTTTTTTTTTATGTTTGTAAGATGCGCAGACAATTCATATTCCTGCCAAAAATGTTAACAAGCATATTTCTAACTCAGAGGATGAGATGTACCTCAGAGTTCCCATCAACCCCAAGTTAGCTGTGGAATGTGGCCATAAATAAGGCCACCTAGTTCCAGAGGAGTTTTCTTCCTCTTGAATGTCAACTTATTATTGCTCAGGTTGGATCAGCGAAAATACAGAGAGGAGCTGATTCACTCTGCTGTTATTTTTAAAGGTTATCTTACTGCATAGTTTGGTATGACCTACTGATAAATGGTGTTTGGGATTGCATTACAGATGGATCAAATTTGTATTTTCTGTTAGTTGAATAAATGTGAATGAGGTTTTTATTACATATGTCCAGGGAAAATACCAACATATCATGAATTTAAAAAACATCTTGACAAAAATTTGTAAAATTATCTGATACTTTAGGTTAAATAGAAAGAAATGCGATTCTATTACAGCTGCAAATAGTAAGCAACTAACTTAACATTTAGATTATTACAAACCCACACAAGCTCAATATGTAAAGTAAACAATGTATAAAGCCTGATAGGTGGAGAATTAGTCAAGCTCAGATTATGCATTAATCTGCTCCAGTATCCAACCCATAGACAGCTCCTTAACAGGAAGGCGACTTTAGTTTCCAACACCGCCATTGCCAGAATCGGTTATCTTAATACGAGTCTTTGAATATTTGAATATTTTAGAATATATTGATGGAAAAGAATGTGTAGAAACTGACTCATTTTGAGTGCTTTGCTAAATCATATGTAAAATACACAAATCAGGCTTTTCCTTACATATATTCATATGACTGTGTGGGATTTTTTGTGGAAGTTTATTCCCATTTTAAGTAGTTATTGGTTTTATTCCAATGATGGCTAAACGGAAAAGCAAAAATATGTACTGCAAGCTTCCAAGTTGGAAGAAGGGCTTACATCAAGCAGAAAGAAAACAACTATCCATTTCTCAAAGCATTGATTTTTAACCATTACTTTGTTTTTAATTAGGTCTGAAAGAGGTTTTAAAGTATTTTCAGTAGATTGATAGGCAGAAGCCACAGCCCAAGCCAGAGCAAACAAAAGCCATTAACTTCTTCAGCATAAGGAGCTGAAAGAGAAAAAAAATAAACAAAATAGAAAATGAGATCTTTGTTTATGGTGGCCTAAGATGATAATGATTCAATTTATGTCTTCTAGATCTTCCAGAAACCATTCATCTGCACCCAAATCCAAATAGAAGTCGACAAATTCCTGAGTTGTGTAGTCGTATAAAGATGACCAATTGAGATGATCTGCATAATTGGTTCGCCACTTTCATTACACATCTTTTTATTCATCTGTCACATTCAATAAATTATCCGTCACACAAAAAGAAAACTGTTGCAACATGATTCATCCACTAATCTACATTAGAAAAGCTTTTGTATTTTCCCTTTTGTCACATTTAGGAGGTTAGAAATGAAGTTTGATGGGTTGGCTGATACAAAGCTTTATTTCCAGGGACAGTGTTTTGAACTTTTTAATACATATTGGTAAAAAAAATGCATTAAAAAGGCCCACAAAAGCAATCAATGTCTCAGTGCATCAAAAGTATAAACAAAAACCTAAAATGCACATATTGTTAGAGGGAATATTTGACAGGCAGAAAGGCAAAAATTGAATTGGCTACAACAGTTAGATGAAAATTCACTAAAACTCAACAGAGTGAAAAAGGGACTTGGAAAAAAAAGATATACATATCAATTTGGAAGGAATATTTGACAACTGCAAAGACTCAGAGCAGTTTGTGTCTTCTAGAAACGCAGACAAAATGAGCAAGGGTAAGGCTTTGCATAATTTAAGAAGAAGGGCAGACGTATCATTGATGGACATGACGAATAATTATTAAGAGAGAAAACATTACTCAAGAAAGTCGCTTTAATTCCCGAGCTGAAATCAAAGGCTGACAGCTGACAGATGCATCCCTTTAAAGAACATGCAGATTTAACACCGGAATGGTCCTCAACTTCACTCAGAACAATCCTTCATAAGGGGAAAGTTGTCATGCACACATATACCCACAACTAAATCTCCTCTTAGGACCAAATTCCCTTAGACAGGCCAGCTTAAATCTCCTTGCTTATTTATAGATCTTGAATATGACACAGAAATAACTTTTTTTCCCCAAATTTCCAGATGTACGCATTCTAAAGGGAATAACCAAGCCAATTAAAAACAAGCAGATGTGAAGAGAACCAGACATTAATAGCTTCAAAGGTTTTTCTGACAGTATGGCTTAAGCCAGAGAAAAGTGTCACCGCCTCACCTTCTCAAGGATGCCTTTTTTCTACATATGAATACAACGAACTGGGACAATTCAACAGAAGTGGCACTCAGTAATATAAATACATGTACAAACATAAAGACAAAGCAAAAGGAAAGCTAGGAGAGAAAAGATGAAAGATATTAGAGAAACATTGTAGATTTGCAAAAAAAATGAATGATAGAAGCGAATGATAAACGGAGTGGGGGAAAACATGATGATTAAAGGGGTCATCAAAAAGAATGAAGCTGCCAGTATTCCAATGTAGGAATACATTTTCTTCAACCAAAAGGACATGGCTGCGGGGAAAACAACAACTTTGATCTCCACATGCTGGTCTTCAGCGAGCAATCGGGCAGATATATCACAATTTTGTTTGTTACCAAGTGGAAAAGATTCCCTTTTCTAGCCGACCACCTGTCTCTTCCACTCTGAGGCTGTGCCATGTTAGATAAATCTTGTTAGGCACAGAGTGGTGTCAGGAAGCAAGCCACAGGGACACAACTCACAGATCTTAGATCAGTGACTGGTATGTGACAAGTTGGTCTTTTCTGCTGGTCACCTGCTGCTTTCAGTGGCGGGAAAAAGGCATTATGGCCAAGGGGAAGTCTAGAGGTGAGTTTTTTCATCACTAGCATCAAACACCTCACCATGGCTGTATGCTTTATACATTTATTGCCATTTATTTCTGAGACCAATCGTTAGAACCCCAACTGACTATAGTTACAATATAACTATGAACACTTTGCGGAAGGAGATGTGCATTTTCATTGGTTGCAGCACCATTCCTGCCATACAACAGTTCTTTTGCATCTAAATCTGATCAGAAAGAGGTTAGATCCTCAATGTTAGGACTTCTTCCCCCTGTAGATCGTAGCTGCTAGCTCTGCAGGTAATATAATGACTAGAGGAGACAAGCTCCACTCCGCCTAATATTTTGAGACAATGCCAATGCAGAAAGATGCTGGGCCTAACCTTAAAGTAACCAGACTGGAACTACAATTGCCAGCATGCATTACAGTACTGATATCCTAGTACAAGTTATAAAAAGGCTAAATCCATAAAGAACACCTTTGAAGAAAATCAGCTATGCATATTGCATATTCCATTTAACATGTTAGATTATGATCCTTTCCTTTTCTGGCATTTTTGTTTGGTGTGTGCAAAAGACAATATGTGTGATTGTACTTCTGCTTGCAGCCGAATAAGAAGCATTTTTAGAAGCAAAGTGAGGCAATTTTTGGAAGGAGGCACATATATTCATTCTTTCTGAATTAAGTTTAGACCAGGTTTCTGTGTGTACTGCTAATGGGTAGATTTAGAGTTGGCATTTATATTAAGCGTCAGAAGGGTTTGAAAGTGAATGAAGACAAAGAAAGTCTATGCAAGGTCCTCAGTAAGTGTGCAAAACACAGACGTGTGTCGCTATGCCATTGTTGCAATGTAAGGCCAATCACCCAGGAATATGCATCTCTGTGGGGACTTCTAAGCATTTATAAGGACTAGTTGATGGGTCCCCATGATGAAAAGTTTTCTTTTTGGGTTGAGTATTAGTGCAAGGTTTAGGACTAAGGTATGGATTTAATTTAGGGTTACATTTAGAGTTAGGTTTGTATTGGTGTTTGTAAGGGTTATAGTAAGGGTCTGGGTAAGGCCATAGAAATGAGAGAAAGTCAAAGTGAAGTCCTTATAAGAATAGAGGACCCAATGTGTGCGTGAGATGTGTGTGTGTGTGTGTGTGTCTGTGTAAATTTGTGATTAATCCAGTTTTACTAGTCGGAGGTGGAAATGCCCTGAGGCTGTACTTTCCTCTGATGAGATCTTGACAGATAAGGTTTATTCCTCTGTATCTCTGTCAGTTTCTCTCCCCTCGCTCCTTTTTAATTCAATATTCCTCACCACTGCTTCTTTTCCTTGTCTTTAATTGCTTACTCTATCTCTTGTTCATCAGCTTGCAGTGCTTCATCCTGTCTAACCTCTTTCTCTCTACCCTGCTCACACAAACACCCTCTTCAACCAAGCGCATGCTTCTGTCATCTATACCTCATCTTTGTCGCTTTTTTTCCCCACTAACTGTCCACCTGATAGGCCACCTTTTAATCCTTTTAGCTTTGCTTTCTCTTTAAATCTCCCTTTTTCTTATTCTCCACAGGTGATTAGCAGCATAGAGGTCGAAACACGTGAACCCTGTGAAATGAACAGCTTTACTTCATGGCCTGAAGCGGCTGTGCACAGTCACACACATCCACAACCTGGGAGAAAAGACCTTTTAATCGTCTGCTTCCTTCCACTTTCCACCATCAACCTGACAGCCAACCTTTCGAAAGCTTTACGGCAAAACACAAAGTTTCCATTCATGTGTGCACGCCACACTCAAGCAACACACACCCATTAAAATGTAATGCTTAAAGACTGAGATAGAAAAAAAACCCTATTATGATAATACATTACGAATTGCTCTAGGGAGATTTAATTGTATTATTACTCCAAGACTCTAGATATCAATCAAAACCATTTGTGACATTTTTTAAAGGTCATATTTAAGTTGATAATGAACTCTAAAGGCAAGGAGCAGAAAGCATTGAATAAGAGCTCTGTCCTACAACAAATTGAATAAGTTATAAATCAAGAGACTTTACAGAAGACTGTAAAAGTTACTAAAATCTTTTAATACAAAGATAAAACCACATTTGTCTAGAACTACCTTTTAACTGTTTAAGTTAAATTGTTAACTGTGTTTAACAGTTAATGAGTTAAAGTTTCCCCTCAGTCATTATCTGCGTTGCCATTTATTCCCTGTCTCCAAATGGATGGGTCCACATCTGGGGGAGGCACTGCAAGTTTCCCTTTTATAAATCACAACCTTTGTATGGAAGTCATCAAGTTCAAGCCCCTAATCTGTGCATACACATGATTTATAAATTGTTTTTTTTTTTTGTTTAAGGAATTTGCAATGGTGCATAAATAAATAATTTAAAAAATGCTTATAGTTCTTGAATTTGGCTAACCAGTCTAAACTGTTTTGCTTTTTAAACTGGCTTCTACATTAACTTATGTTCATGAAAATTTGTCTGCTAAAGCCCAACCTTCAAATCTCAGCCAATCAGCCCGGGGACCACACCCCTCCCGGAGCCAATCGACTTGCAAGGTCTCCTTCTTCAAGCGTTGTTCCTGAAGTTGCTCTTGCTCACCAGCCGTCTTTCTACCTACCTTCACCACTTCTCCTCCCCAAGAAGTGAATCTTGGGACAGGCTCCGTCCCATTCATCCTGGGCTTATTCCACCATCAGTCTCCTAAATCCATTGATCTGATCATCACAGTGCCATATAACTTTTATACATTTCATTTACTGTATATATATATATATATCTATATATATATATATATGAATGAGATTGTAAATAACCTCTTTAATTAAAATTTCTCTCGCTCTCTATGAGTCCCTCCAGATTGAAATACCTGTTCTTTAATTAATTAGGTAAGGTAAACAAGCCATGCCTCAATAAACAGCAACAACTGGAATAGACCCTACAAAATAGTCTAATCTTAAAAAAAATCTACATATTGTAAAGTTTAAATACAAAATGTGGGCCTCAATATTTTTGGTCCACCTTAAATCATAATATTGCATTGTGATTGTCTGTTTTGGGTCAGACTCAAAGGATTAAAGCTGGCGAAGTTTTCTCACGTATTTGCAGGCAATGTTAAATGTGGTATGCAGTTTGTGTACAAAAATGCAACAGATTGGTTTTCATGAATAATAAAATTTTTCATCATTTTACCAAAAACCAAATGCAATCGGTTCATTCTTCAGGAAACGTACAGTAAGGTTTCCATCGTCAGTATGGTCGCTCACCCTAGATCTAGGGACAGTGATGTATCTGTTCATCATAAACAATAATATTGTGAAGGTTCACCACTTCCACTTTAACAAGATGTTTATAATATTTTATATATATATTTGATACAACACAAGTAACAGTTAAAAATGTACATACTGAATACATTATTGCCTAAAATCCATTTTATGGTTGCCTTTTCTCAGACTATCTACATTCTTTTAATGGCTGAATGGCCCAAATAGCAGTCTCATGTTTAAATTAAAGGGAGATCCAACGAGCTATGTTGCACATATGAGAGATTTTTAGGTGAATCATTTAAATATCTCAAACATGTCAAAGGATGAGCTAACCCTTCTTCCTCAGTACCAATATGTACTAAAAATAACTTATGGACCTTTCAGTTCAACATGTACAAATGGCTAATCAAATGAATGTTTTTAACTGTACAAAATTGGAATTTTTATAAATTAAGACCCTAAAATGGTGTTTTTGATACGTTTAAAAGGATGGGGATTGTGTGACATTATGAAAGAGTACAAGAATTCAAACATATCACATCAGCCAGCAGCGGCATTAAAGCCTGCTTAAAAAAAGTCTACCAGAGTGACAAAGAACAAAAGCTTTATGTTGGCATATAATATGATTAAATGTGTAGGTAAATCTATATAACAGACTTTAAACTGTAAGGTAGAAGGCATTGCAAACAGCTGACTGTAGTTTCTCAGCCTATAGCTAAGACAACAGGTCACAACCAATAATATTGGTCAGTGAGAGGCCATGTTCTACATGTGGGGATTGTAATTAAACTAAATTTAGGCTTATGTTCAGAGTTTTTATTATTCAGTTCTTTACCCCAAATTCCTTTAGATTAAAAATGGTTTGGTACAGTATTAAGGTTTACCATGTCAAGTATTAAAACATGACAGCTAATAAAGGGAAAATGTGTTCAGTTTTTGGTGCAAACTTGACCATGCTTAGCCATGGATT